>NC_009314.2:168772-175852 GCF_000002845.2 Leishmania braziliensis MHOM/BR/75/M2904 | reverse complement strand
CCATTGGGGAAGGGAAACCCCAAACGTGGGAAAAGTGCCGAATTTGTGTTTAAAAAGGGGCCCTTTCCGCGCGGAAAGGGGGTTTTCCTTGCAAAATTCCGGGTACTTTGGAACCCCCTTTTCCCCCCATTAGTTATGGCCCAAAGTTGGGAAGGGTTCCCTAAAACCTATTGAAACCCCCGGTTGGAGCTTTACTAACCTGGTTTCCCAAACAAATTCCCGCCAGTAATACCTGACCATTTGACCCCGGCCCTAAGTTTGGCAAAGAATCCGTCCCAAATTTTCCCAGAGAGGCTGCCGGGGAGGGGAAAGCAGATTCGTGAAGTTGAGAGCTTCCCTTGGATGAAACGAGAAAAGTTCTGGTGTGTAGAGGGTGTGGCGTGCTGCAGCGGGGAGGAGGGCGTTCAGCTGTAGGCAAGGGGGGGGGTGGTGGGAAGGCCACCCTAGTATCGTCCGCTCCCCATCCTTCACTGCTCAACCTTCCCTCCCCCCTCTGGTTCATCTGCGCGCTTCTTCTCTGATGCCCTCCCTCTCTCTCTATCGCCCCCTTATCCTTCCCTTTTGTCACACCTACGCCTTCTACTCAGGCGCTGTCGTGTTCGTCTGTATCTTTCAGGCTAACGTGTGGATTACTTACTGGCCTACTAGCACGCAGCCGCCATCAGCTCGTTTTGTTGGTTGTTGCTTCGCCATCACTAAAACTCTGCATCGTATCAGCTAAACGCAAATACTCTTTGCGCACGCCCACGCAGAGGCAGCCGCGCGGTCTGCCACCCGCATTCCATCAGACAGGCTCGCGTATAGGCGCATCGGCCTCTGTATGGCATGTGTCTGCAGTGGAGTTGTGCGTGCGCTGGCTGTTGTCGGTGGGGACCTTCTCACAGACTCGTCGTTCCGTTGGCTCTTCTCTTCCTACATGTTCTTCGTCTTCTTCGGTTGTACTATTTCCCTGTTGTTTAAAAATGCCTGTATGTCAGCTGGTCTTGCTGCACCGCGAGTGTAGCGGTGGATTGCAATAGTATGTGGTGACCCTTCTCCCCCCTTGTTGTGCGGTGATGGGTCGCGTGCGGAGAGAGAGGATGGGGGGGGGGAGAGAGAGGGAGCGACCAGGTGATGGTTTTGCCTCAGACAGGAGGAGGGAAGAGGAAAGAAGAGTCGTGCATGACTCTTCTTATTCACCCCCAGGAGGGAGCCATCTGCGTATTTTGGGGTCGCTTTTTGGAGTTGTTGGTGCTGCTCTATGACGGCGCCGGCAATAGTGGCAGGAACGAGTTGAGAGGGGGGGGTGGTAGACCAACGTGGATGATATACCGTTGTTCTTCTCTCTTCCTCCCTCTTCCCCACTGTGGCTCTTTTCGTGCTGCTGTTGTTGTGATGGACGCCATTCTCTCGCCGCCTTCAGAACTGCCATGTGGTGCGTGTGCGTGGGCCTCTTCCCACAGCGAGGTGACCGATGGCGGCGATGGCAGTGACATTGATGCATGACGCGCCAATCTGTGCGAAGGGCACGAGTAATCGAACCAGTAAAAAGACCCTAAACCGGTTCGAGTTGGAGTGCCTAAACCCAATGGCTGAGTTCTGTGTGTGGGTGCTGCTGGGCCTCCTCATAGTGGTATTGGTGGGGAGGGGAGGGGGACACAAATAGGCAGATAGAGTGGACACCTCCTCGTTGTCTTTGGCTCCTCTCCACCCCACACTCACACACATACACACACAAAGACACAGGCACAGGCACACGAATGTGAAACAGCAAGCAAACAAGAAGTTAGTCCTCTTGGGAGTCTCAGCTTTGTGGGAAGGACTCGAGCCTATACCACCAATCGCGCGTGTTTTCTTTTTTCCTCGCTGATCCCTTTAGCCCATACACACACACCTCTGTTTGCTCGCTTCCCCCCCCATTCGTTCTCGCGGCGTATTTGAGGAAAGGTCCGATGATTTCTCCCGCCCGCCCATACGCCCAGTGTTGACTCACTCATTCTTCTTGCCTTCTCTCTCTCTGTGTGCGTGTGTGTGTGTGTGTGCTGTTCACGGTCGCCATCGTACTCTGTCGCATTAGTGCTTGCGCTTCGCCATTCGCGCATCACGGCGTTCTTTTCTCTGCCAACTTGTCTCGCCTTTCCTCTCCCCGCATCTCCGTCTTTCGTGTTTTTTTTTTTTTTCTCTCTCTGTGTGTACTCGCGTGCGCCTCTGCGTCATCGCAGTAACTTCTCATTCCCTTTTATACGTCTGAGTAAGTAAGTGTGACTCCCCCCTCCTCCCCCTCCCTCCGCACAATCTTACCAGCGTCATTCACACCCGCCCACACCCACCCACACCCTCTCCGTGTCCGGTTAGCGGTCTTCATCATTTTACGAAGAGAGGACGTATTCTCCTCCTCACCACCGCAGTGTGCGCGGCACCTCGGGCATGACTTGACGCCGCTCTACCAACCTCTTTGTGCCGCCCGGCTCATCTGGCTGTGCGCTACCTTCAGCATGCATTCGCGCTCCTCCCAGCAGGGCCTTCCGGCACTGCGTCGACAAGGCCCGCCCTCCTCGGGCCTTTCGCACATGTTCCCCACCTCTCTGAGAGAACGCTCACGGTGCAACACGGTCCCACCTACGGAGGAGATGATAAGGTCAGGTAGTACCTCTCCTTACATTGCTGTTGCCCCTTCACCGGAGATGTACGGGCAGCCATGGAACACGCCAGCAACGTTGCATTCCCTCGCGGCCTCCGTGACGCACCAGCCCAGCAAGACAGCCGCAGCTCAGCCCGACAAGAGCACGAGTGCAGCGCCGCGTCTCGCTATGTCTTGGTCGCCGCCGCAGCCGTCTCCCACTGGTGTGGCGTATGGCGCTGCAGCGACTACCACCAGCGCTGGACGAGTGGTGTCTATGGTTGCAACGGCAACGCCCGCGCCCTCTTCGCAACTCGTAAGCACCGGCATACCAGCACCATTGCCGGAGTCTACGGGTGTCACAGCCGCCATGCGGGCCGAACGGCTGCGCGAGCTCGAGGGTTTTCTCCAGCAACGCGGTGGGCAACGCACGTCGATAGAGGATCGGCACAAGGTTATTCAAAAGGCGCTCTCCCTCCTGCCTGTTGTGTACCCACCTCTCACCAAGGTGGTGGCGTGGATGCGCCGTTATAGCGAGGATGTAGTCGCTGCACTGCACCACGCCGCCGAGGACAAGGCAGAGGCGCTGAAGCAACAGCAGAAAGAGCTGTACGAGCAGTTCGAGACATTTTTCGAAGGAAAGATACGCGAGCTCATGCGGGTGAGGAAGCAGGCAACGGCGGAGGCGGAGGCGGAGCACGCTGCTGCCTTCGCCCTGCGGCAGGAGCGAGATGTGGAGCTCCTGGCGATCAAGGAGCAGCTCGTGGAGCGCATGAACAGTTGCGAGAAGACAGAGGATCAGTTCCGCGACTTTCGCCACCTCATTGCGTCTGTGTTTCAAGCAAATCAGCAGCTGGGTCTCCGCATCGAGCAGCTGGTGGACACTTTAGCGGATCACAACATCCCCATACCTCCAGCCAGCTCGGAGGTGATGGCGCTCCAGACGTCGTCGGACGGGCAGCAGTCTTTTCGACCGAGAGCTTCAAATGCCGACGGCGACGATGCCAGCCGCGGCGACAGCGAATGCAGCGGCGGTAGGCGGCGTGACGGGGATGCCAAGTTCCACAATGTGCCAGTGGAATTCATGGCTGCTGCGAAGCACGAACTGGTGAAATCGCGCCTGACGCTACAGGAGGAGCTGTTGCACTCCGCCTTTGATGACCGCTGCGCCTATCGCATGCGCATTGCTGGACTGACGCAGCAGAACCTCGATCTCAAGTTCAACGTCTCCGAGCTGGAGGAGAAAGTGAGAGATTTGTATACGTACGTTCACGAGAAGCGATTTGTACGGCAGGTAGATGAGCAGGGCGACGAGGCTGCCCTGACGCCGCGACCGCGCGAGGTGCCACTGGCGCTGCAAACAGAGCTCGGCATTGAGCTCCGCCATTCCACTGCCAACATTCTATCCGAGCTCTCTACCCTGGCAATCAACATGAAGCACCAGCTGAACGCGGCCCTCTTGCGCGCGCGTCAGCTGCACACGCTGTCAACGTGGCTTGATGAGGGGAATGAAGCAGCATTCAGCGAGGGCGCGGTCGGCGGCATGTTGCAGCGGGTTTCGGAAGCGACTGTTATTCCCGTGTTCCCCGTCTCTGCCTGGCAGTCGATTCCGCACTTCCTGCGCACCACCATCACCCCCGACGTGCCCAACTACTACTGGACGGAGGCCCAGGCTGCATGCATCCTGCACAACTTCTTCAAGGCGTACAGGGCGATCCGCCGCCGGGCACGCTTTGTACGAGACAGCAAGATGCTCGCCCCGCGCACCTGCCAACTTTTCGAACACCGTGAGGTGCTCCTGACGCGGCTGGACGCGTCCAAGGAGGATGTAGCTGCCACAGAGGAAAACGTGCCGTTCGGCTACGTTGTCACGCAGTTCGCCCGCGATGTGCTTTCGAACTTGTCCCCGCAGAATGTGCAAGCCGAGCTGCCGCTTGTGCTGCCCGGCACCGTCGCCCTTCGCTTACCTACAGCAACCATCACGTCGTCACCGTTCAACGTGCTCCCCGGCGGCAACAGCAGCGGTGACACTAAGCACAGCCCCGGATTGCAGCAGACCCCGACAGCCAACGAGCGGCTGACAGTCGAGGACTGTCCGTGGAAGGTGGCCGTCCCTATCGTGGAGCTCGAGCTGACGCGTTTTACATACAACATGTGGTACGCAGCTGTGCGCTACCAGCCATCGCAGCCACTCTGCGATCTTTTCCTCAAGCTCGTCGATGGCCAGATGCCTATCGAGACATTCGACTTGATGGAAGCGGTGCTCAGCCGACTGCGGCGGCGAATCGAGTGTCTGGACGGCGACGGCACGCGTCGCTTTGCGTACTCACGGCTGGTTAAGGGAATAGTTCGATCTGTGACTGACATGGACGCTAAAGCTGTGTTGCGCGCCGTCCAGGCGGTCGCGCAGGCATTCGAGGCAAACCACATGCCCTTGTACGGTGGCGCCCTCGATTCGGTGGCGCTTTTTGCTGATGAGACGTACTGCAAGCGAGAGGCATTCGCTACCTCTTTTGAGGAAGAGATGGCACAATGCGCCGGTAGCCCCATGCCTGACAGCGCGATTGCAGAAGCTGCGGCTAAAAAGATGGAACGAACCCCACTACCGTCGTCCTTGATCACCCACGAGGTGCCGCTGCCAACGTCTTTCACGGCCTCCTCGCCGCCGTCGATGCTGCCTCCAGTAGGGGCCACCTGCATCGTACGCTTCTGCCGCCACCTTGTCCACGACACGGTCGAAGGCCTCTATACCCGCATCGAGGCCGTGCTGTGCCCGCTAGTAGAGGAGAGTGAAGTGGTGCTCGGCCTCTACTTGCTTCCTCTTCCACGCGCGAAGGCAGCACTGGCCGCGCTAGACGACATGACGCGCCAAGAAGCCATTCACGCTGCCCTTGTCGGATCGCCGGAGGCGGTTGCAGGCAGCTCTCTTGCGCGTGTCACGATTGGCCGCATCTCTGCGGCGGCCTACACAGGGATGCAGCTCACGGCCGAGGCGGCTAACCTGCTCGGCGTACGAGGTTTGACACACGACTACATGAACCTGCTCGAGTCACGCAGGAATGTAGTGGAAGAGAAGCGAACGGAGGAGCGGCACATCACGGCACACATGGTGGACAAGGCGGTGCAGGGGCTGCCACGCTTCAAGACGTCTACTCACTTCCCTTTCCATAGCCAACATGTTGCCTGGATTGGCACGGTGGGGGAGCTGACGGACGGCAATGTATTGCCGAAGACCGACTCGCTGCTGGAGAACGACGCAACCCTGAACAAAGCCGCTGCCGCTGCCGCTGCCGCTGCCGGCTCGGAGAGTGACTTCTCCGTGAAAATCACCCAAAAGGGTAGAAAACACAAGCTTACGCAGGCGGTGGTGGGAACACACCGCAGCGGCCACGTTGCGGAGCAGCATGGCAGCGAAAAAGCTGACATCAAGGCACGATCCTCCACGCATGCCACACACCGCCGCAACAAGAGACTTAAACAGGCAAACTTGGCTTCTCTCAAAGGAGAGCGACCAGACTCGGCGGAATACAGCGATGCCGTGCGGAGCAGAACTGCCAAGGCACTGCTGGCGGCATCGGAGGAAGGCGACCTGGTGGAGTGGTACAGCCTTCGACACGCGCTGCGTTGCACCCTGCCGTCCCTTCCCTGGCAAATTTTCCAACCGGACGAGCCAGAGTCGGAGCAGGAGAAGGCAACCATCGCAAGGACGTCAGGGCCTGGGACGTTGCCTGTGCTCACGGCATCTGAGGTGAAGGCGGCCTCTTAGTCCATTCTCGCGTTGATGGCGGCTCCTTCGTATCATTGATGAAATCATTGATGTGAAACATACTATGCGGGCACAAAGATGCCCAACCTCAGGTAGGCGTAACCGTTGCGCTGGCACACGATGTATATCTCATCGCCAGACGCTGAAATTTTCACGCCGCACATGCGCCTGACTCCCTCCTTTTCTCCCTGTCTTGTTGTGAGTGCTTGGTTTGCATCTCTGCCCTCTTGCTCAATAATGGAAAGGCGGGGGGAAACACTTCAGTGCGTGGCATCCCAGAGTCCAGCACCCGCGGCGTGTGGAGGTCAGCGCGATGCATCGCTGCGGATGCCGGCGGTGAGGCCCCGAGCGGCGTTGCGTCGGAGCGCCGGGCGACGGTGAGCACGCTTGTATCCCCTCCCCCCACCGCAGGCCGAGTGCCAGCGTGGCTCGAGTGCATCCCGCCCGGCCCTGACTGGCCTATTGGTGGGGGGCCTGAGCCACCCCGAGTGGGGGTGCACCAGGTGACGACCGGCATGGCAGGCGCGCCTGTGAGGCGGCGTGTGCCGTGGGTGTGTGTAGAATGTGAGGCCGGAGCCGTGCCCAGCTGAGTCGGCGCATTGCTGTAGGGCGTGTGTCTGGTGCTGTGTCACTGGGCGCGATGCGCCTGCGACAGGCTGCGGGGTGGGGGGTGGGGGGCGTCTGGTGTTTGCCTTGTATTCTGTGGCGTAGCGGG
>NC_009314.2:138234-168672 GCF_000002845.2 Leishmania braziliensis MHOM/BR/75/M2904 | reverse complement strand
CGGGCATCACCGTTTACTTCAGCTTTTTTTTTTCTCTTTTCTGTGAAGTGTGAGAGTGTGTGTGTGTGTATAAGTGTGTCCATCATTCTCCTGGCCGTGTTCTCCTCCCCCCTTCGACTTCATTCAGCTTTTTGTGTCCTTCCTTTCATTATTACCATGTCCTGTTGGCGGGGGGAAACACTTCAGTGCGTGGCATCCCAGAGTCCAGCACCCGCGGCGTGTGGAGGTCAGCGCGATGCATCGCTGCGGATGCCGGCGGTGAGGCCCCGAGCGGCGTTGCGTCGGAGCTCCGGGCGACGGTGAGCACGCTTGTATCCCCTCCCCCCACCGCAGGCCGAGTGCCAGCGTGGCTCGAGTGCATCCCGCTCGGCCCTGACTGGCCTATTGGTGGGGGGCCTGAGCCACCCCGAGTGGGGGTGCACCAGGTGACGACCGGCATGGCAGGCGCGCCTGTGAGGCGGCGTGTGCCGTGGGTGTGTGTAGAATGTGAGGCCGGAGCCGTGCCCAGCTGAGTCGGCGCATTGCTGTAGGGCGTGTGTCTGGTGCTGTGTCACTGGGCGCGATGCGCCTGCGACAGGCTGCGGGGTGGGGGGTGGGGGGCGTCTGGTGTTTGCCTTGTATTCTGTGGCGTAGCGGGCAAGCTGACTAGTGAAGGTGCGTTAGTTTTTCCTCACAGCCCCGGCATCCGCGTGGGTCATCCGCCTGTCGTTGCGCTTCGCACTCGTCATGCGTGCGCGTCCGTGGGGTGGTGCGGGGGGCGGGAGGTACCCGCGCTGCCTGTGCGCGTGGTGCCAGACTGGAGGCTGTGCGTGCCTCTCTCGATGTATCGTTGGACCTCTCGCCTCTCACTCGTGTTCGTCTTTTGCGGTTGGTGTAGGAGGGCCCGGTCCCCTGGCAGCGCGAGCGCGTGCGTGCGTGCCCTGTGTGCGCTTCGAAGGTGCTTGGCTGCTGCTGCGCACGTGTCTGGTCTTACCCGCCGCAGCGAGTGCGGCCTAGCACGTGGATCGACACAGGCTCACGCACGCGTATGGACACACGTGTTCGCGCCATCACTCGAAGTTCACCACCACTCCGCAGCAGAGGTGCAGAAAGGGCGGGGCTGCAGTCTCAGGAAACGTGGGGCGAAGCAAAATCTGTTCGCGCGGCCTGTGTAGCCGTGTCTTTTGACGTCTTGAGGGAGGCACTTCAATATGGTCGCTGGGCACGCCGATGCAGAGTGTGGGGGGCTCCTCTTGTGCCGGTTGCTTCTCCCTCCCATGGCGTCCCTCTCTCCTTTGGCCCTGCCAGTACAACAAGTAGTGTGCTGAGGTGACGAGGAAGGCCCGCGATGCACATCGCCGTCTTCTCCTTTTCACTGCGCACATCTCTGGCGTGTGCGTGTGGCGTCGATATCTTCCACTCTTGGACTCTGTGCTTGTTCCCTTATCCTCGTGTTCTTCCCACGTCGTTCTCACTGTTCTTGTGGCCTTATGCGCTGCCATGATGGCCGACACCAAACTCGTCGCTGCACGGCACACACGCGCGTGCGCGTACAACGCGACGCCCACGCACACCCACACACCCCTTTACCTTCATTCTGCGAACACCTGCGACTACTGCTGCTGCCTCTGCCCGCCACGGGGCCTGCAAACGAGTCATTAGCTTGTTGTCCCTCAAGATGGCGTCCAACATCACCGCTGAGCGCTATGAGCAGCTCAAGAAGGAGCGCACGTTCCACAAGTTCACGTACCGCGGGCTCGAGATCGACCCCCTGCTCGCGCTGAGCGAGGAGGAGTTCAAGGCGCTGGTGCACGCCCGCGCGCGCCGCCACATGAACCGCCACGCGGACCGCCGCCCGCCCGTGCTGCTGAAGCGCCTGCGCGAGGCGAAGAAGCACGTGAAGGTGGGCGAGAAGCCGAAGGCGGTGAAGACGCACCTGCGCGACGTTGTGATCACACCGGAGATGGTGGGGTCGGTGGTGGCGATCTACAACGGCCACCAGTTCAACGCCGTGGAGCTCAAGGGCGAGATGATCGGTCACTACCTGGGCGAGTTCTCGATGAGCTACCGCCCGGTGCTGCACGGTCGCCCTGGTGTGGGTGCCACGCACTCCTCGCGCTTCATCCCGATCAAGTAAGGCGTGCTAGTCTGCTTGAGGTGGGTGCAGGTAGCGCAGAGGTTAGGGAGCGGTTGGACGTCTTGAATGGAGGGGGGGGGTCGAACAGTGGGAAAAGAAGCGGGCGTGGCGGACGCTCCCCTCCTCTCTCTCACGATCTCTGCCTGCGTCGGTGCTGTTCTTCTCTTGCAGCTTGCCTTCGCTGGATGCGAAGTCCACCCCCTACACGTGGACAACGCAGGCATGAAGGATGCTAATAGGCTCGTCGGATTTGGTTTCTCTTTTCTCGGCTTTGCCGTTTCTTTTTTTCGTCTCTGCGTCAGACTACACCTTGGCAAAACACCCACAGCACGGCATGAGTAGGCGTCTGTATAGAGTTTCTCCTATAGGGAGAGACATCTGTTAGCAGCAGAGGTATCAGGAAAGGAATGTCCGTGCTTGTGCGGGACTGCCTATAGGTTCACTGACGCACACGGCCAGATAGAAGTGCGCAGAGGGACAGCGAGCTGTAGTGAGGGGCGATGCATACTCCTTCCTGCATGTGTTTCTTGTTCACCAGAGGACTCTTAGGATGCACGTGGAGCTACGCACACGGACGTGTCCTGATGCGGGGCAAAGGGGAAGGAGACGAGGCGGGGCGGGGGAGGGGTGAAATGGTGGGACAGCCTGCATGCAGAGCCGTCATCGTGCGTGTGTTGGCGCCTCTCGTGCCTTTTCGAGAGAAGGATGCGCAGTGCACACCCCGACGACCTTCCTGACGCTAAGAAAAAACGAAGGTGGCGATCCCCAAGGACGCGTAGTGTTCAGACGGGTGGTGGGGCGTCGAGGCTGTCAGTACTGCTGCTGTAATGCATAGACGGCGCAGGAATCTCCTTCACCGGCGCTACTTTTTATCCCGTTGTCTGCCTTTCCCATCCCTCGTTGTCCTCGCTCCGGCCCCTAATTTGGTCTTGTCCGTCTTTCGCGTGTGCATGACGTGTAGGTGGTCAAACTTTATTTCTTTTCGGACCTCTCTCCACCTCCTACTGTCTGTCTCTCTCTGTCTCTCTGTCTCCCTCTCTCTCTACGTGCATGCGTATGTGGACGTGTTGCAGATGCTTTGGCGCCGTGCATGCCTCCGGTACACCCACCTGGGCCTACCTGCGATATTGGCACTGCAATTCGCGTGTTTATGTGTGTGCCTCGCGGGGGGGGGGAGGGGTGGTGGTAGTCGTGGTGAGGAGGAGGAGGGCCCTTTATGGCTATTTCTCTGATTCTCCTAGAAGGGCCTGGAGTGCAAGACTGAGGCCACTCAGCACAATGGGGTACGAGCACGACATGTGAAACTCATGCACTAACCGGGCATCATTGCACACACCAAAGCACGCAAACACTCATGCACACACGCCCAGACGCATACACGTCTGCGCTGACCCTCTTGCTTTTATCTCTTGGGAGAACACGCCGATAAACTCAGCAGCAGCGGCGCCAACATCTCTGTAGCGAACGCTTTACGGCAACACACGCAGTGCAGTTAGAGAAGAAAGCAACAACTACAAAGGATCGTCATCAACGCTCACCCACCCACGCAGAGACAAGGGGGGGGGGAGAACGCGAGAGGGACACACAACCACAAACCGAGGGTTAAAGAAGGTTCCTATCCTCTGTCGAACACTTCAGGCCGGGACGACCGACTACACCAGTAAAGGTACTCTACCTGTCTGCGTATTAGTCTTTGCTGTGGTGCTTGTCCTCACACTCCCTATTCCCCTCTCGAATAGCCTATCACCCAATGTAAGGATTTGAATTCATACCGTTGCTGACTTCCCTTTCAGCACCTCTTGACCGTTGACCGACCTGCTGAGAGCAGCCCCACCCCCCTCCACTACCCGTGTGCCTCAGCGAGGACACCAACATTCCTCTTTTTTATAAATCTGCGGTGGACTCTTCTCCTCATGTTTGTGATGGGCGGCGCGAAAGCGAGCGGTGGCATGGGCGCAGAGCCTTTCACTAGCACTCTGTTTTCCAGGCCGATGCCGCCATCGGTGCTGTGTGCACTCGAGGCTTGCTCCTTGAGGAACTGAAGGCGCTTCAGCTAACCCTGCGCGAGTAACGGCTCTGTCTAGAGCAAGGTCGTGAAAGGGACTCACCAGCATCGCAGGTAAGAGCAGCATCACAGCACGCAGCACCTGAAGCAGACCGCGATCAGCGTGGGGACTACATCCATGTAGGAGTTGGGTGTCTTCGCCATCATCTGTTAGCATCTGTAGAAATGTGCATTGCCTCATCGGGCACCTCCTCCTCGCGCTCGACACCCCAGCGCGAAGCCTCAGCTGCCACCCCGAACAACCACGCAGCAACAGGACCAGCGCCACCCCTGACTCTCCCATTCATTCAAGAGAAGTACTTCAAACTCGGTGACACGCAGCGAGCACTAGGTCAGTTTCCCGCAACATTGGTCACGAGGAAAAAGACGCAGCTACTCGACGACCACGGCACCCAGCACCCCACTAAGAGCCCCATTCTTTGCCAAACACCCCACTCGCCGTAGCAATTCCCTTATGCAATGGCACAAAGCTCAAGCGAACTTACCCCCACACTTCAGAACCAGCCTCTCTATACTCCGCGCTGGCGTGTCGGCAGCGGAGGCGCGAGGGTTCGCGCGTCTGAAGTGTTGTATCAGACGTACTTGTTCTGCTTCACGTCTGTCTGCCGTCGATTACGCCTTTTTTTGTTGGCGGGGGGGGGTCTTCGTGAGCGTTTCTCGCATTCATCTGCCTGTGCTGTTTGTATGTCGTGCTGCAACGCTTGCGGAGGCGGAATAGGATGGAGGCACGCACTTCTTCTTCTTTTGGGGGATGAATACCGGGCTGGAATCTGACAAGCGTTGGTAGAGTGAAGCCCGTGTTCTTCGCGGTGAGTGCTTTCCTCGGATGTGGTGTGTGCTTGAGGTCGCCAAGAAGGTTGTCAGTCTGAGGTCGCTTTACTCGGTGATACGGAAGAAATGTCGCGCGGCAATCGGCCTCACGCTGCAGAGCAGCGGTGGTGGAGGATGATGAGATGAAGTGAATGATTCGGAGGTGTGTGTGTGTGTGTGCGCGTGTGAGGTCGTGTCGTAGCACAGTCTTTTTTTCGGCGAGGAAAAGGAGGCTGTGGCGTCGTGTGACCGTGCGGGCTTCTTTGCAGTGACTTGCCGTGACTCACCAGTGGTGACCGCCAAGAGACAGAGTTGTCATTCTGTACTCTGAGTCCTTTATTTGGTAGTTGGTTCTGGCACTCGGTCTGTGCCGCTTCACGGTGTTGGTGCGGAAGGTAAGGCAGCAGAAAAAATAACGCAGAATTTCAAGTCTTAGTGGCGCGTGATTCGTACATTGACACTGGCGCTTGCAGGTCTTTTTACATCTTCGCGAGTTTCTTCCTCTATCCCGTGTCTCCGTTTCGTTCTTCGCCGTACGGTGTGGGATGCGGCGTCTCGTTGACGATGGTGGGGATCACACTTGTGATGATCACGAAGGTGAGGGTGACGAATTTTTGGCGAACACGTGCGGGGTGTCGCGTGTTTTCTGTTCCTCTGAAGACTGCACCTCGCTGTCCCTCAAGTGCTTCTTACGCCCTCGATGTACCCTTATCCCGGTCTGCTGCCTCTCTCACGCTCCCCCCTTTTTTGCTCTTTTTGTTTCCTTTCCTGGGGTGCTGCACGGTGGGCCTCGATGGACTCTCTCTCTCTCTGCTGCACATGCTGTGTCACATCACATGCACGTCCTCGCATGCACAGCTTTCCATGCGCAGCACACTACTTGTTGCTTTGGACGCGTGACTCGGCTCGCTTTTCCTTCCCTTTATTCGTCCCCTCCCCTCTCTCTTCGCGAGTGTGGGCCTGCGTGACGAGGGTTTCGGTATCGGGACAACCTGGCGATAGATGTGCAGGTCAAGTTGCCCACTTTCCTCCCTCGACCTGCACATTCTCCTTCGTTGCATTGTTTCACTTATTTGGAGGAACTTTATAGGAAGCGTTACAGTGTCTCAACGACGAGGTGAAGTTCTCGCTGTGTGTCGTGTGCTCAAGATAACCCCCCCCCCCACGCGCGAGTCTCTCCCGTGCCTTCTCTCGCATACTCTTCTCGGAGTGTCGCCGTGTGCCAGTTTTCCAGACTTGACGTGTTTTCTCTTTTGCTGAGTCTGTTTCCGCACCGGCTGCTGGCGAGCGTGTTGTGGGCGCTCTTTTAGTTTGTTTGCTTCTCGGTGAGTATCGTTGTGTGCGTTGGTCGAGTCCTGCTCCTCCCCCCCCCCCCTCCCTCACCCTCCCCCCGCATATAGGGTGAGACACACTTTATTCTCTTGCTGTCACGGCATCAGACAAACGGCTCCGCTCTTCTTTTCCTCGGCCCTCATTTTTTCTTCTTTCGTTCTTCTTCGCTCTTCCCGCCGTCCCCTCCGCGCCCCCTCCCCCCTCTCGGTCGGTCGGTCGGTCCGGGCTTCGGTTGCTCTGGTGGTGAAGGGCACGTGTTCGACTCCCTCTTTCTGCTGAAGGGGTAATTGCAAAAACAAAGACACACGGCGGCGTTTCCATCGCTCTCCCCTTTTTCTCGTTGCTCCGCCTACCCACGTTTACTCACGATTTGGACTGTCGCCGACAGATGCAGCAAAGGGGGAGACGAGGCCCCGTGGCGGGCCTTCTGGGGAGGAGATCAGCGACTCGGGCTGTGTCAGCAGTGGCAGTGCTGTTGCTGGTGAGTGTGTCGTGCGGTGCTGCAGGCCGCCCATGTACGGCCGAGGACATCACGTACTTCTACTCGCCCTGTGATCAGCGGACAGGCAAGCTGACCGTTCTGTCCTACCTCCCTAGTGACGTGAATTGCGAACCTGGGGATCTTGTCGTGCCACCTCCGCGCACAACTTCTTGCTACAACTGCGTAGATGGTTATCACCTCAACCCAGCGACGCTTGAATGTGCTGCATGCCCCGCTGGCACCTTTTCCTCCTACACAACCCGCTACGTAAACTTCGACCCGTTGCCGGAGATGTTAATGGCCTACTGCAGCCCGGAGCCGTGCGCGGCGTGGAGCGCTGTGGAGGACACTTATGGGACGGTGCTCTCTTCGGGATTGCAGCCCACGGAGGGCCGCCCTTTGACTCCCTGGGGCACGATCGATGAGTCAGTGGAGTCCACTCTGGACTTCTTCACTGTTGTCACGGAGAGCGCCGGTGTGCTTGAGTTCGATTATTCGATTTCGTCTGAAGAGGCGTATGACGGGCTTCAGCTGCGCCTGAACTTCTCCCTTGTCAGAAACCCAGACCAAATTATCGGCAGAAACCGCTTTTTCGCCACAGGGGTGCACCGAGACTGGTATCACGCGTCCATAAAACTACCTCAGGGTCATACCAAGATCCAGTTCCAGTACATCAAGGACAGCACTGGTCCTCCCTACGGTGAGGAGCTCACCGGCGTGAATGATCGGGCGTTGTTGCGCAACATTGTCATCAGAGGTACGCGGAAGACAGTGGCGGATATGCAGTGCATCAGCTGTCCTTCAGGCTACTGGACGACCACGGAGGGTGTTGGTGGTAGTGGTGCCTCTGAGTGTGTACGCTGTCCACGGAACACATACCGGTCAGCACACGATACGCAGTGCCTCGCGTGTCCCGCACGTACCTCATCGCCTGCGGGTGCTACAGAATGCACTCCCATGCGCGTGTGCGCGGCGAGCGACTACATTGCGCAGTACGGCAGCTGTCTGAGCGACAACACGCGAGTGCGTAGCTGGGTCAAGTACGAAGGCGCAAACTGTGTTGAAGAGGAGGGCAGTAGACCGATGACGACCAAGGTCGAGTGTGCGGCTTGCCTGCCGGGCATGCGGCATGCAGGCGGTCAAGGTAGAGGTGCGTGCGTCAGTTGTCCTCCGGGCGAGTACCTTCTCGGCGAGGAATGCAAGTTGTGTCCACTGGGAACGGCCGCCATACCCACGTTGTCGTACCGCAGTGGCTTTGACGACCTCGGCGGTAATGTGACGGCGCTATCGGGGACTTCGTTGTCGTACTTTCATTGCAGTGGCTCTGCTAGGATCTGCCACTTGGAGCAAGGGAAAGGGTTCGAGCTTGTGGCGTTTCCGTTCGATGATGAGGACAACACGCTGGTCGGCATTCGGCAGCTGCGCTCGGCCAATTGCACCTACTCGCTGGCCACCCTAAACTACACCTTCAACGCCGAGGAGGACGGCTGGGTGAACGTCACCTTCGCGTACGTCGACTCTGACGGCAAATTCGTGGACAAGATAGATTGGCGAACAACAATGAGCGTCCGACTCGTCGTGGACGAAGTCACTGACTACCCGATCCATACCTTTGCGAGACTACCACCGTTGAGTGACTTAGGGTTTTATTCTCTTGTGGTGCCGTATTACGTCGATACAGCGCTTCCCGCCAGTGACGCTGACCCGAACTTGCCAGGCTTGCGTCACCGCTTAAGCTGGATCGTGGAGGAGCTCGCCTACACCTCGAACCCGATCTCCGTCGTAATTGTAGCGCTGGAAGTGTTTGGCGATATGGCCGGCGGTGTGGCGAAGTGCCAGCCTTGCCGTGCTGGGTTCAGCTGCCCAGCACGCGCGTCGAAAATGACCCCATGCTCTCCTGGTACTATACAACCCTCAGCACGCGCGGAGGTGTGCGAGGCCTGCGTGAAGAACACCTACACCCCCGGCTACGGCTTCACGGCGTGCACTCGATGCCCGAGCAGCACGATCGCAAACGCCGACCACACGGGCTGCAGCTCCGCTTGCGTCTTCGAAAGAAATCATATGCTGTACAACTTCAGCGATCTGCGCGACGTCGTCTTGAACACAACACTGGGGAACATACCTGGAATGAACACGTCCTTGTCGAACATGACGATCGAGGAGGCTGACGAGGCCAGTATAACGCGCTTTTACTTCTCTCCATGTGATCCGCTCCCCGTGGCGGATGCCCGGACCACCTCCGAGAGCGACACTGCGGCCACTCCGGTCACGCGTGATCGATTGTGCGTGCCGTCGGTACGCGGCCGCAACAGCTCTTCCAGCGCGTACGTGTGTCAGCGCACAACACCCACCAACGGTCGGCATTTTGGCGACGCGGTTCAGCACCTTGGACTGGGCCGACATCTCTACATGATCACCGAGCAGGGAAGCCTGGCTGCGTTGGACAGGTTCAGCTTCCTCGGAGGCAACTGGGACTACTATGTAAGACCGTACACCGCGGCGTATATTGAACTGCAGTGCAGTATGGAAAATGATGAGCCGCGCTTCGGCACACTGGTGTACGTCGGCGAGAGCGATGGTGAGGTTGTCCTCCGGTGGCGCTCTGCCTACGCGTGTCCACTTTGCACAAAGGACAGTTACTTAAAGGTGGAGACGACCTGCGATGACCCCAACGTAACGACGCGGTGGGTGTACTACACCTTGCGCACGGATAGCTTCAGCTGCATTGGTGGCTACGTGCCGCCGGAGCCGATCATTATGAACTGCACTGAGTGCACTGTCGAGTCCTACGTTGTGCGCTGGCTGGACTGCAACGCCACCACGAAGACACAAGATGGCGTCTACGTCCTTATACCCGAGTACGCTAACTGCACACCAAGTGCCTCACCACTGCCCCCCGTGACGCCGCGTCCGTGCGATCCATCGAGTGGTAGAGGTGACGGAAAAGGTGGCTCTCGCGTAAGGGAGGCGGTGCTCCTCGTGATTCTTGTACTCTTGCTAGCTGGACTTGTGGTGCTGACGGTGTACTACCGTCAGCTGCGGGAGCGTCTCGCACGTGCAGCACGCGGGGAGGGAGCGGAGCTGGACGTCTATGGCGGCATCTTGGACGATATGTACGGTCATGACGAAGAGAGTGAGGAAGGAGAGGAACCGCCGTTGAGCCGCGGCACAGCGGCAACAGCGATGCATCAGCTGTGGGGCGTGCTGACGGGCATGGGTCAGCACATCCAAGATGCTGTTTTGCCCAACGACGGCGGTGGCTCCACCGCTGATGCGTCTGCCGAGGCCCGCAGCGGCAGGAATGGCTCCGATTCTGCCGCCACTTCGGATGGCGTCAGTGCGCATCCTGGCGGCGGTGGTCAGAGTCTCTTTTCTCTCGCGGCCACCGACGAAGATCTCTTACCGGGCTCTCGGTAGTTTCCTCTGGCACCGCGTCCGCCGTCCTACACGCCTCTGAAGTCTGGACGCTAAAGTTGAAGTCCTCTTCGTCACTCCTTTTTGTTCCCCCTTCACGGGTGTGTGCGTGGGGGTTGGGGGAGGGGGTCTCCACAGATTTGACTTCATGCCCATTTCAGGGTTTTTTTCTCTTCCTTTTCTTTACTGTTCACGGATGCTCGTCGCGATGCCGTGCGGAACTCGTGCTTGGATGGGCAACTTCGACTCTCTCTGTGTGTGGCTACGTGTGTGTGTGTGTGTATGTGTGTGCCCATCATTCTCCTGGCCGTGTTCTCCTCCCCCCTTCGACTTCATTCAACTTTTTGTGTCCTTCCTTTCATTATTACCATGTCCTGTTGGCGGGGGGAAACACTTCAGTGCGTGGCATCCCAGAGTCCAGCATTCGCGGCGTGTGGAGGTCAGCGCGATGCATCGCTGCGGATGCCGGCGGTGAGGCCCCGAGCGGCGTTGCGTCGGAGCGCCGGGCGACGGTGAGCACGCTTGTATCCCCTCCCCCCACCGCAGGCCGAGTGCCAGCGTGGCTCGAGTGCATCCCGCCCGGCCCTGACTGGCCTATTGGTGGGGGGCCTGAGCCACCCCGAGTGGGGGTGCATCAGGTGACGACCGGCATGGCAGGCGCGCCTGTGAGGCGGCGTGTGCCGTGGGTGTGTGTAGAATGTGAGGCCGGAGCCGTGCCCAGCTGAGTCGGCGCATTGCTGTAGGGCGTGTGTCTGGTGCTGCGTCACTGGGCGCGATGCGCCTGCGACAGGCCGCGGGTGGGTGGGACGCGTCTGGTGTGGCCTTTGAGCTCTCCTTTTATATGAGAAGGGATACGCTGAGGAAACTAATAAATCTCAAAAGAATAAACGAAGAGGTTCTGACCAGAGGGTGTCTGCGGCATTGCGGCGTATTTTTTTTTATTACCTCCGCTTCTATGCGACCTCCGGGAGAAGGGTTTACCGCTCGCCGTTTAATTGGTTCAACTCTCTTCCAGTGGACTGCCGAGCGTCCACGCGTCAATAATAGTGTCTCCATTTTCTGTTCTTCCCTCCTCTCTCTCTCGCTCTGTGTGTGTGTGTGTGTGAGCTCTCTACGACCCGCAGTCGCAAGGTAATAAGTCAGTGCTGCTCTACCCTCCCTCTTCATGAGTGTATCCGATCGATGAGAGTATGCGGAAAGATTGTAGGGCTGACCTGTTGCGCCGTGTGTGTGTGTGTCAACTGATCTTTAATAAACCTCTTAACGCTCTGCCTCCTGGAGAGGAAACGAGGGGGGACCAGGATCCCTGCAGGACGTAGCCGACAGGACGAAGGCTGCGACTCGGAGCGCCTATGCATTCACGGTGCAGACATCTTTACCGCAGAAGACAAAATTCCTTCATTCGCCTTTTGCTTTTTTTTTGGGGGGGCTCGTTTCACATCTGGCGGAGTGAGATGGCGTATTTACCGAGTTCGGCACCTTTTCGAGATGCTTCACTGCTGTTGTTCTCCCCTGCCACTGCCTCCTTCCTCTCTTCTTCGCTATGTATGTAGGAGTTTTTACTCGGTGCGCTACATGAAGTCACACCTCGTGCTCAGGGCGGCACAGGTGTAGGGTACCTCCCCGGGCTTTCTGCTCTTTGGTCTTTTCTTCTCCTGTGCTGTATCCTCCCTTCTTTTTCTCTGCCTGTTTGTTTGTGGGTTTCCTTTTAGGGGTGGGGGTGATGGCGGTGGTGGGGCTCTTCGAGTTCAGGTACTTTTTGTGCACCCCTACACGAGCCATCCTCCTTCGGCACCCCCCCTGCGGAACTCTCTCTCTCTCCTTCTCCCCTCATCTTTGGTAAGGCCTGCACAGGGGGGGGGGTGACCTTCTTTCACGTGCTTCTTCGTTTCTCTTGTTTTCGTTTGGGGGAGGCGAAGGGATGCTGCGAGTGTCCTCCCTGACGTTCTCTCCTTTATGTTTGTGTGCGTGGTGATGTGTGTCGTCTTCTCGGTCAAGCGGTAATTTCCTGCCTCTTCTCCCAGCTGGTGAGGACACTTCTATTCCTGTGATCCTTCTCTATTGGAGCAGTGGCCCCCCCTTTTTCTATTGACAGGGCCTTCTGGTGTGGATCGAAATGTCAAGAAGGGTTACTGCGAGCGCGAGCGCCTACCTCGGAGTCAGTGGTTTCCTCCCATGATTTAGTCTGGTCTTGCGGCACACACACGCACACACGCAAAGGCTACTAGCCAGTGCAGTACACCTCACGAGGAATAATACGCCTCACACCATCGGCAGCATGACAGGAGCAGCAAGAAGAAAATTAAAACGCCGATATGTATGTGATCCTGTGTTAGTCTTCTCCTGAGTAAATAATTTTGCATGCATTTTACTGCGGTAATTTACTGACAGTAGGCTGAGCTAGCGTGTGTGTGTAGGGGGTTTCGAAGCAGCAGTGCTACAAGAGGAAAAGCGAGTCGAGCGAGATGTAAACAAGTGGACTGCAGAAGTACGCCGGAGAGAGAGAGAGTCGCTAGACAACGCACGACTTGCAAGGAGAGCATGTTTCTTCGTTCCCCAATCCACTACGCTCAGCCGAGGGGAAGCAAAGGGGGAAAAAAATAAGAGCCTTTTTTTCTGACCTCAATGATGGAGCTGGGCTCCTATCTGATACACATCAAACCAACGGAATCCATTCAGGCCACGCACACGTGCGCGCATGCATCGACGCAGGGTGCATTGGTGTTGTTGCTTTTATTTCTAAATGCGGGTACATTGCTGCATGTGCCGAGAACACGGTATTGCACAACCCTTTGGGGGTTCGGCGTATTGTCATGACAGCGTAGAAGGCGTGTTTTACTCAAGCCTTGTTGTTGTGGAAGAGTCTCTCGGTTCATCTCTCGCTTTCACGTCATCCTCGTCATCTCTTCTATGCATTTCTCTCCTCCTCCTCCCTCCTCCTTCCTCCTCCTCACCTTCACCTCTATGTCTCTCACCGCTTTGCCTGGTGCTTTACATCGTACATGCATCGCTCCGTTCTACCGCACATGTGTGCTTCATTCCATCCCTTGCCCCTTCCTTTCCTGATTTGCTCACTATGTGTGTATCACTTCTTTTCTCGTGCAGCAGTCACAAGCACATCCGTGGAGCCACGGACACCGACGAACTCCTTCTCAGGCGACTTTGTGCGGTTCCTCTCGTTCGGCGAAACTCAACGCGGAACGAAGAGACCCTCAAACAAAGCTATGGTGCGACTCGCACGTCACACGCACCTGAGATGCCGATGCTGAGCGACCTCACGGTGGCGGAGCAGGTGGCTGCGCTGCCGCCGCTCCCGCAACTGCTGGGTATTCATCCTCCTGAGCCCGCCAACCCGCAGACCAAGGTCACACGACAGGCATCAGACCGGCTGGTGTCATCTCGCACCGGTGCTTCTTCTGCCATGAAGATCTCGCCACCCCAGACCCGCTCTGCGGTCACTCGTTGGCAGCCGTCCTCACGCATACCGGCAACCATGTCGCAAACTGTCAAGTCGCTTTCGACTGAAGCGAAGCTTGGAGCTCTGGTGTCCTCACCTGATGTGCGCGAGGAGGATCAGCTGCCACTCGCGCCGTCTACGCCGCACCCAGTTGAGTGTTCTCGGAGCATGCACGAGTGGCGCCGCGTTCAGCAGTCACTGCAGCTACCCATTGCGTATCGCACCGAGGAGGACATTCACCTTTCGCTGCGCCTGCTTCGATCTCTCCCTCTCTTCGCACCACTGCTTGATGACGACTTGCTGATGCTGGCAGAGACAATGGAAGTGATGGAGGTGACAGGCGCCGGCACTGTTCTCCTGCGGAAATGTTCTGTTGATCAGGCCACTCACTTGTCAAGTTACGCCGGTGTTGCCGCTGCGGAGGTGACAACAACCTGTGCTGAAAAGCTTCCATGGCGCTCACTGCCGTCGTCGTCGCATGTACCGCAGGTGCTGGAGGAGGAGGAGGAGGAGCATGAGCGCTCCCAGCTAATTTGGACGGTGCCGGCAGCGCACCTGTTCAAGTGCTTCAGGGAGCAAATGCGCCGCGGTGAGCCGCCGTCGCTGCCGTCGGGGTTTACAGATGGCGTTCGTACCAACATCGGCTCTGCACACTCGCCCATCACGGCGAACAAGGAAAACAGGCGCAGTATGGGGGCCTCACCGCTGCAGTCTTTGACAGGGGTGGCAAGACTACCAACCACCCGCGTCACTACCGCGCCGCTCTTTTCTCTGGGCGACGACGACGGTGTCGAGGATGGCGGCGAAGCTTTCGCGTTAGTGTTGCTGAGTGGACACTGCCGCCTCGAGTGGCCTCGCGAACGCGGTCCAATGGAGGACTCAACCGAGACGTTGCGGTGGCAGAGCTACGAGCTTCAACCGGGAGATGCCATGGGCTACGCTTTGATCTGGGCTGCTTTGCCGCCTGCGGCGCAGTATGTGACATCTGAGAGCAGTAGGCTGCTGCTGGTGAGTTCCAAGGGCCGACCTGCTGAGGTGGCGGTGCGCTTGCGGCGAGTGTGCGGCCGCGCCAATGAGGCGGTGCTCCGCGCGCAGCGGCAATTTCTCATGCACAACCTGAGCGTTCAGCTTTTCGACCCTGATGACCCCGCTTCGCGGACGGCGCACACGACCGGCAGTGGTGAAGGTCGGACACCGAGGGAATCGCGACCTCACGATCACGTAGCTGCTACAGTGGTGGAGGCTGCCGCGGCTGCGGCAGAGCCTGCTGTTCCGGGTATTGCATCTCTTCTAGAGGAGGCGGCACGGAACTTGATTCCTATTCGTGTTCCAACTCAGACGGTGCTGTTTCGTGAAGGCCTCACTCCAGTGACGGAGTGCGCTATCTACTTCATTCTGAGCGGCGGCCTCTCCGTGGTTCGCCGTGTCTGGTCGCAGGATCAGAAGCGGCTCTTGGGCGAGCGGGATCGGCTCGTGCGTGCGTTGACGCCGGCCACTGGCGTCTGCCCGCCAATGCCGCCGCTGCCGGCGACGGACAGGATGGAGATAGCGCAGCTAAGACCCGGTGACTATTGTGGTGATCTCGCCTACCTCAATGAGGACCCCGACCACGTAACTTCGATTGATGCGAAGTGGACGGCATCGTACTGGCAGAACACCCTGGCCCAGCCTACTGCCCCATGTAGCCCAGGTGGAAGATGTGGCGCGGTACCCGAATGCTCGCACAATGTCACTACTTCTACGCCTGACGATGGTGGCGACAGCTCCCTCTTCAGGCGTCACAAGGGTACCGTGATTGCTCAGCAAGCCTCCTCGCTCTATGTGCTGCTTCCGCGTGCAGCGGACAGAGCGTTGGTTGGCGCGGTGCTTCAACGCATGCGCGACCACATTCACCGCAAGTACGCGGGCTACCGGGATGTGTTTGCCAACTACGATAAGGTGTACAAATGGGCCCTCTACAAGGAACGCGTGCTGTGCGACGTGTCCAAGAAGGCCCCGATGAACTTTCGTTAGCAGCGGCGTCTGAAAGGCGGGGGCGGGGAGGGTGAATGCCAGAGTAGTGGAAGCCCACATGCTCCTACCATCTCTTGCCACTACTTCACTCGATACCCTTCTGGCGCGCACGTGTACCCCTGCCTGGCCAACGGCGCATGCGCGTCTGTGCCTGTATGCCTCGCGGTCTCTCTCTCTTACTTTTCCTTCCTTCAACGTTTTTTGATCTTCGTTCTTCTTCGGCCGCTCAGGCACCCGTGGATGCAGAGACGGCGATGTACACCAGTCACTCTTCGGCTTTCCCCTTTCGGTTGCGTATCTGCCTTTTGCTCCTCGTTTGTTTCTCTTTCTGTTGGATCGAGAGCGAGTGAGCAACACCACATCAGTGCCGTTGGAGCGCTTCTCTCTCTCTCTCTCTGTGTGTGTGTGTGTGTCTTTTTTCAGTGCTGTCTTATTCTGTTGTTGTTCGGTGATGCATTGTGGCGTTATGGGGAATGTTCGAGCTGTTTTGCTTGGTTGGTCCTGTTGGCTTCTTCCTTATCTGTACACGGGCTACTGTCTCACTCTCTTGCTCTGAATGTATAGGTACGTATAGCAGAAGAGAAGCTCGAGTGTCCGCCCAGGGCTTTGCACCACAGCAGACAGAGAAAACCCAGTTCCGCAAGGACGCATGTACTGCGGCCCTTCATTGCTCGCCCCCTCTCGCTTCCAAGCCTTGTCGCGTTACTTCTACAGTTGCCGATGGACATACATATTGCCGAGAGGAAGACCCCCCGCCCCCGCGCTCCTGCACGAGCAACGACGCACGTACTTCCTGATTTCTCTACCCCTGTCCCCCTCTCTCTGTGCAGACTGCAACTTGGGACGATTTCTTTCCCCTTCCCCCTCCCCACTGTCGTTTTACCGTTCTCTGAGCTTCTCCGCACATCATCTATGGGCTGACTCCAGCCACGCACATCCTAGGGGGAGGAGGAGGAGGAGGGGGAGGGGAAGGAGGAGGGCTCGCTTTACACGAGAACTTCACGATGACCGTACCCCCCCCCCCCCCCCCGTTCGTGCGTATATATGACTCACTACACAACTTCTCTCGATCCCTTTCTCTGCACTTCTTCTGCTGCCACATGGACTTGACTATGTTCGCGCATGCGTATGGTGGATGGTCTTTGGGTGTGTTACACTGGTACGCGGCGAGCTGCGCGCGTGCAGAAGAGAAAAGGGAGTAGGGTCTCAGGTTGGCAGTCCAGAGTAGCCAAGTCGAAACGGAGAAGGCAGCGCAGCGAGAGAGAGAGAGAGAGCAATCGAAAAGAAGCAAGGCATAGTGGGTGCGCCGAGACGAGCCAATACACGAACAGCGCCACAAATGCCTTCAGCGGTGAGCAGTCTGTCTTTCGTTTCGTTTGTTTCGTTACCAAGTCGCACTGCGTCTCGCTGACTCGCAAAACCACCGTAGAGAAAAACGCACATAATCGGCAGGGCGAGAGAGAGAGAGAAGCGACTACATAGGCAAAATCACGTTGCCCAAAAGGGTATCTCGTCATCACAGACATCGCCAGCACCATCACTCCCATTCAACTGCTCTTGCTCTTGCGCTTCTCTCTCCGCGCGTGTAGTCTTGGATCTGTGCTTGTACAAACGTGGGTTTGGGTTGCCGTGATGCAGGCCATCAACGAAAACTCGCTGCGCGAGTTTTATGCGCACGTCTACCCCGTTGAACTAGTCACCCAATGGCTGTCATACCGGCTTAACCAGCCACCTCTTATCCCGGGCACCCCCATCGTGGCTGTCAAAGTCGAGCGGTCGACGGTGTCTGGGGACGACAGAGGAGAGGGAGTGGACCGGACACTGTGCATCAAGGCCGACCCAGGTGCTGCTGCGACAGGTGCTTCTGGCGCTGAGGATGATAAGGAGTGGCTGGATGGGAAGGGGGCTGCTGCAGCGGAGGGCTACCTTGCCCGCCGCGAGTTCTGCTTCACCCTCATCGGCGACATTTTCACTCGTTTCCGGAGCTACCGAAGTGCCGAGGAGCTGCGCGCCGAGCTGTTGCGCTGCTTCCCAGAGAAGATCGACGTGGGCGCCGTGTACAACATTCGCCCCAACCAGAAGCAGGGCCTCGCCAACGTTTTTCCAGTGGAGCGGGAGCTCGTGTTTGATATCGACATGTCAGACTATGACAACGTGCGGTCGTGCTGCACCGGCAAGAGTGTCTGTGCCTACTGCTGGGCGTGGATGTCGTGCGCGGCACATGTGCTCCACACCGTTCTGCGGGACGACTTTGGCTTCAAGTACGTACTGCCCGTCTTCTCGGGTCGACGTGGTATTCACCTGTGGGTGTGCGACAGGCGGGCCAGGCTAATGACCAACGACGAGCGAACGGCCTTGGTGGGGTACTTGGCTGTCGTGGCACCCAAGACACTCCGCAGCACCATCGTAGCCGATCTTGCAAACCACCGCCTCGTCCACCCAACCATCCGCCACATTCTGCGCACGCAGGTTGACCGCGCCTTCACTGGGCTCTTCGTGACGTCCTCAAGCGACAACCCCAACAACATTCAGCATCACACCAAGGCGGCCTGTATCGTCCATGACGCTACCTTGGCGGTGCTGAAGCTTGGCCGCCGCGATGCCTTGAACCGGTTCCAGCAGCACCTTCACTTCCAGCAAGGTAGCGTTCTAGACTGGTCAGTTTACCTGCGTGCTCTCGGCTCGGAACAGGAAGCCACTGATATCCTGCATGCCGTGCAGCTTCTTCTCTTGTATCCACGCCTGGACGAGCACGTTAGTACGCGCCGTGATCACCTGCTGAAGCTTCCATTTTGCGTGCATCCCGGCACGTCCTACTTGTGCTGCCCACTCGAGTGGGATAATGTGGACGCGTTTAACCCGACAGAGGACGCGCCGAGACTACAGGAAGTGCTACTGAGTCGAAGCCTGGATGAGCGCTGGACGCTACCGCTGGTGCGTATGCTGAAGGATATGCGTTCAGACGAGAATGAGAACTTCTCGTAAGGACCTTTGTCGACGCATGTGTAGGTGCCTCCACACACGCGTTAGTGTCGCTTCCCCGCTGGTACCACAGGCGCGCCGTTGTTCGGCGCAGCTTTACATAGAGAGTGATGTCTCTCGTTTTACTTTCCTGTGCGTATTTTGTTGTGGCGATGGAGGTCCAAGACAGATCGCCCCGCCATGGTTCCTCTAGAGATGGAGAGGAGGGGCTCGAGCTGCGCTTGTGAACTCGATAAATGAGTGAGTGTATACGTGCGTGTGTGTGTGTGTGTTACCTTCATGTTTGTGGAGGGCTGGGGGGGGGTGCGTTACAGCACAGCACGTTTTCTGTCATCGATGATCGCAGCGTACACCGCCCCTTCATCCATCTCACCGTGTTGTTCATCTACGCGGACCCACTCGCTCTAATTTTACAGCGGCGAGAAACTCCCAGAGGGGGGGGGCGGGGAGAACAGGCGCGCAAGAAAGTTAGCCGGCCAGCCCCTCCCTTTCTCCCACCTGAGCCATGCGCGCGTCGAGCAGTCTCGCGCATCGGCCAGCAGGTAATGTTTTCTCCCCCCCTGACTTCCCTTTCCCCGCTGCGTGCCTCTCCTTTCGTTCTCTACACGTCACCGCCGCTCGATGCCGCGTAGATTTTCTTTTCATGCCCTGCCCTCCCTCCTCCTTACGATCATCGCCCCTTCCTCTTCCACATCTCTCCCCCACTCACCCTCCCTTGTGCGCGCCTTTCCACACTTGCACACATCAATGCACACTCGGGTGTGTGACAGACTTCACAGCTGTGTTTTTTCTTCTTCTCCTTTACCTGCTCTGCATTTCGGCTGCTCCTCTTCCTGTCTTCTTCTGCGACCCAGAGATGTTCTTTGCGCCACCAGCAAAGGTGCCACGGACGCAGCGGCTGACCGTGACGAGCAGTGCAGCAGCGCCCTACGTCTACAAGCGCGTCACCGAGGCGGACAGCGGACTCACGGAGGCATCACCGACTTCTCTCGACGGGGCGGTGGTCTTCGACGCCGCCAATGGACGCACGATACCCGTCTCGAGCTTTCTCTCTGGTGCTGGCGCGCACCTGTGCTGGATGGTTGACGAAAATACGAAACTTCTGCGCCTGTGGAACGTAAGCCGGCCAGGGTGGCGGACGGCGGCGCCACGGCTTGCAGAGATACCGTACTTTGCAGCTGCCACGGAGGGACTGCCGATGTTTGTGAGCGAGATGGGTGGGGAGGAGGAGTCCCTCGCCTTTTGCAGCGAGCGCGGCGCCATAGCTAGTCTGGACCACAGCATTGAGGTGCAAATGATCGACGAGGACGACGCTGCGATGATGGCTTCAAGTTTTGTCTGCGCGCGGCGCTGGGTCAATGCGGAAGCGGTGATTGTGACAGTGCTGGGGACAACGGCCGGGGTGCTCGTTGTGGATCTCAAATACGATGGCACCCACACGACAATGAGGTTTGACCGGCGCGACCCGGCGTCCTTTCGCTGGGTGCGCGGGGGGCGCGACAACTTGCTCCAGCGCAGGAACAGTGGTGACGTCGAAGGGTGCCCGGCCACGCCGCCCCCATACACCGCCGAGGAAGAGGGGCAGCAGCAGTTGTTGAACGAAGACGCACAGACAGGGCGCCCCAGCGCTTCCGCAAACGTGTCCAGTTGGCTGTGGCATTCACTCAAGTCCTTGGTCGCCAGCGGTAATGGTACGAGTAGCGATCGTCAGGGCGGCTGGACAGGCCCTGGTGGCGCAGCAAATGTATCTTCTGTGTGGCCACTTTCGGCTGTCGACCGCGGCCAGCGTGGTGATAGCCCTCTTGCCTTTACGCATGTGCAACTACGTTACCACTACCCTGATCAGGTGGTGGCGATTAGCGCTTTGGGTGAGGTGTTTCTGTTGGATTTCAGCCCGGTGCCGCCACTGGTGGCAGGGACAGCACCGCGGCCGCGCATTTCAATTAAGTGGGCCACATCGCTTCCCTCGTCGCTGGGCCGCAGCGGCCGCGTCGTTGCCTGCACGGAGAGCCAGCACAAGGTGTGCGTGCTTTACTACGTCCGCAGCAGCTCGGCGCACCCGCTGCCAGCGCTGTGGCTCGTGACGCTGGATGCCTCTCTCGGAAAGGTTGTGAACTATGTAGTGCTGAACGCCGTCGCAGACGTCGTCAGCTCCGCCGCTCGCCTGCCGTCCCACCACGTTAAGCTTTTTTCTGACGACACCCACTGCGTGGTTCTCATTAGCATTGGGGCGTATGTGTTGCGTGTGAACAACCAGGTGGGGGTTCGACAGCCGTGCTCCAGCGAGGACACCATCTGCTTTGCCCACCTTGAGCAGGCTGTGGTCTCGCTGTTGCGAGAAGACGGTAGTCTCGTCACCCTCGATGCTCGCGGTCCACACCTTACCGTGAGAGATGCCCTGGCGGCCCGCATGGTGCCCGTGGCCAGCAGTGACGGCCCCAGACGTCTGCACGACGGCGATGACTCTGGCGAGTCGGAGCTGAAGAGCATCCTGGATGCTGTTCGCACTGACCCGACGCTTTCTCTGGACAGTGCGGTGCTTTACGCGAGCGAGTCGCTCTCTTCCTCATCGGACTCGCATTACCCTCGGTGGCAGGGCAGTGGCAATAGAGGCAACAGCAGCGGCGTTGGCACCGGCAACTGGGCACGTCGAAATCTAAACACTGAGGATAAGAACATTGTACAGCGCGTCACGCGCCAGCTCACGTGCCAGCAGCAGGCGCATCGCTGTTTTCTCATGGCTGTCCTTCGGCACGAGGAAGTACGCAAGCAGCTCTCGCAAGCCACCATTGCGCAGATGATGTCGGTGCAAGAGGCGCTCGTATCGTTGTGTGCGCTGCGCAGCATGCAGAATGTGGGGTTGCAGGCTCAGCAGTCTTTGAGCTCCGATCCAGATAGTGTGACGCACCGAGTTCTCCCTCCTTTGAGCGACATGCTCGGAGTAGCGCCGAGTGGCGGCTGCGACGGCGCCTACTTGTTACCACGCCGGCCCTATCGTCATGACGCCACTCAGGACGGCAGTAACGACGCGTCTGGCGCGCAGGCGGCGTCGCGACTGGTGAAAAGCACGGAGCAGATTGAGCGCTGCCAGCAGATTATGCGACGCGCCATTGTTGCCGTGGCGGATGCCATTCGGGCAGAGCAGAAGGCGGCACTGGGTGGTGCCTCTACCGGTCTTGAAGGCAGTGTGCAAGGGTTGACAGCCGCTGAGGTGTGCTTTGCAGACCCGTCGAACCTCGCTCGGCTGCTCTGCTTCGTTGGGGTGTACCTGTCCGAGGTGCGGCAGACCGTCTCGCTGCCTCTGGAAGAAAAGTTTGCGGAGTGCTACGCGGCGGGGTGCATCTATGTGGTGGTTGCGCAGTCGATTATGGAATCGCGTGAGGAGACGAGGAGCGTGTACGAAATTCCAAAAGGCGTCTTGTCGTGCATGTGGACCGGCTCCAGCGACCCCGTGCGCGGTATCGCCTTGTGCTTCTCACAGGCGTGTGTGCACCTTTCGAACACTCTGGCAGACGTCTGCGATGTAGCGTCGAGCAACATGAACGCCGGTACCGACAGTAACGCCAATGCCGTCGACGCCGCAGCTCGTTTGGCGAGCGCCGCCACATTGTCCTCGCTCGCACTTCAAAAGTGCGACATGCTCGACGTGGTCACCTACCTGCTGTACTTCTTCCTGACCAACAACCCTCACCACGACAGCCGTTTTGTCTCTTCAGTTGTGACGAACACCCTCCTCCGCGAGCCGTTTCTCAATGGTCCGGTTGGCTACCCGTACGGTGCCCCCGCTGCATCTCGCGGCTGCGTCGAAGTTGGTCTTCGCGTTCTGCGCGTGTGCGAGACGTTGGCACTGCGCTTCGATGCAATGCCGATCCTAATGACCTTTGCGCTCTCCACGCCAATCGACGACCCCGCCAGTTGCCCGGAGCAGTACGAGCGACTTCAGTCCTACTGCCAGCAGAACTCCCTTGTCCTCGACGCCGCGCTTCAAACGCTCTGGGAGCAGCGCCGCGAGTGGGAGCTGCTCAGCCTGCCTGCCGTGCTGCCTGGTTGTCCTGACGCACGTGCTCGGCGGAACAGCTTCCTAGAAGCACAGGCACCGCACCTGCTGTGGCTCGCCGATCCAGGTCGTTATGATGCCCTCACCGCTGAGGGGCAGGCCAGTCCACCCTACATCCCGTACGGGGAGGACCAGCTCAAACACCGCAGCCGGTGCAATGCCATGGCACGCCTTGCATGGGTGGCGACAGGGGCAGCTCCATCGAGCCGCATCAACGATGTGGAGCTCTCCGAGTCAATTGTGGCAGGGCAGCAAGAGTTCCTCGGACCTGACTACAACGCTGTCACCCTCGGCGCACAGGCGGCGGTGCAGCGGCTCTTGGAGAAGCGAGACTGTGTTGCGGCGTGGGTGCAGGCGGCCGTGATAGCCAGTCACACGATGCAGCCGACCAGCGAGGACTTGCTGGTACAGGTGCTGCGGCGCTGCCGTGCCCACGACGGTGAGTCATGCCTGCGGAGCATCCTTGCGAACAGTGTTAGCGAGCTGGAGACGGATGCAAACTTGCGCCAGACAGCTCTGGGTCAGGTGATAGTGTCATGCGTCAAGCTTCAGGACACTGAGACGCTGTACCGCGTGTGTGAGACGCTGCTGACAGCCGAAGAGCTCACGCTGCTTTCCTCGTGGGTGGCGTACCTTTGGACGGCGAGTCACGAACGGGCGTAGCGGAAGCTGCATGAGGAACGTGAGACGATCCGCTCGAGGGATTCGCAAGCGAGTACCAAGCCGAAGACAATAATAAGAAGGCAAGACAACTGACGTGCGCGCGCTAATGGCGAGGGACTACTCTATTGGCTTTCTCTGTCGCTGTTGGGGTGGTGCGTCATTCCTGAACTCGCATTTTTGTCTCTCTTTTTCACTTGAGTGAGTGGGTGGGTGGGTGGGTGGGTGGGGGGGGGGGGACGTTGCATGGCTGCTCGCAAGGCAGGCGTACGGCGACGGGCTTCCACCTACGGAAGCGGCATGGCTGTGCCGGATGGCAGAGAAGTGTGTGAAGAGAGGTGAAGATGTGCCCCTGCACGCATATCTCTTTCTTTACACGTGTTGGGCGTCCGTGCGCCCGTGTTAGGTTGGGGGTTTTCACGAGCACTTTGGCACTCTGATGCGTGTGCCGTGGGTGTTTCTGTGCATCCGTGACCAGCTGCCGCAGTGCATCTTCCAAATAACAAAGCAGAGCGACGCATGCGTCGATCCTTCAGAGGCGGTGGCTTGTTGGCCTTTTCCTCATTTTACCTTTAAAGAGAGAGAGACTAGAAGAGCAGAGGCGAACAGCACAGCTAAGATGCACGCGTACCTCTGCTCTTGTTATTGTTCTGCGCCAGCGCTCGTTGAGCGGGGAAAGGAGCACTGGCTGCCGCATGCCCCTGGACGCGATGACGCGTAGGTGGTTGGTGGGTGTTAGGTGGGCGTGTCGGTGTACGCGCCAACACAGGATCGAAAAGCGGAAAAGGCGAGTGGTCCTCAATGGTGTAGCGGAATCCCGCACGTGCAAACCCTTTTCATGCGTCTTCTGCTAGCGATGGCAACCCTCGTATTGTGGATACTTTCCCCCCTCCTTGGCCTTCTGCGCTGCTGTGCACCCCCCTTTCTATCGCTCCCGCCCTCAGTATCATCCTTTACCTCCCCCCTCCTCTCCTTTTACCACCGCTGTTATCCTCTTGTTTTTCATTTTTTAGTCTGTCGCGGTCACGCGCAACTGCGCGTCGGGGAGAGGCCAGGAGGCTCTAAACACACAACCACAGCTAAACCACGCGCGCGCGCGCGGGGAGGGGCGTCGGCGCAGGCGTGCGGAGCGCCCCAGATAGAAGGCGAGACGTCCTCTCATGCAGTTTAACCACTACCGCGACGGAGAGACCCGTTCGATTCTGATGAAAGACTCCCAGTCCTTTCTGTGTGCGCTACTGGCGGCCAAAAAACAACAGGCCAACGAGCTCTTTGGTTCGTGGGATGTCAAAGGAAAAGGGTACATTGCTACCGCACAGCTCCGGCCACTTCTCCTGAGCTTATTTCCGGCACCGTCGTCCGTGTCGGAGCAGGACTCTGGCACCACCGCAACCCATCTGTCCGTTTCACAAGTGAAGACAGCGTATGAGAGCGTGACGGGGCGCCCATGGCCACCTCACGCGTCGCTCTCGACAGGCTCTGCTTCGGCAAAGCAAAGCCACCGTCACCAGGACTCGATGTACGCAGGTCCCACACTAAGTGAGGTGCACGCCATCATTGACGTCTTGTGTGGCGGTGAGAGACAGCCGAAAGTGGCATTAACGCACTGCAGCCGGGACGGTGTAGGGAACGCATCGACGAGGCCGTTTGCGGGTCGCAAAGGGCCCACACCGAACACGGCACCCCTCACTCTCACAAGCTCTGCCACTGAGAGCAGCACAAGCGCAGCGCCTTCACTGCACCACCGTTCCCTTACGAGTGATGCGGGGGCCGCTTTCCTGTATGGCTCCATCGAAGCCATCTATCGTAGCTTTTGCCGTGCTGCCGCCTCACCAGGTGAGTTGGAGCCCGATACGCTTCCGATTGATGCCGTACATCTCGAGCGTATCGCGTGGAACGTTCAAGCGCAACGGCTGAGTGTAGGAGAGGGACACGCACTGCACCGCCTCCTGGCTGCGAAGGCAACCACTGTTGATCCGACCACCGCCCCCACCACCAGCACTGGGGCGGATGCCCACCTTACTCTGGAGGCGTTTGTGAAACTCTTGTGCGCTATGTGAAGGGCGTTCTTGACGGGTCCCTGTCTGCGTCTGTAATCCACCAGGAAGTGAAGGCAGGTGTGCACTAACGTTAGAAGAGGTACGCAACCGTGCCCACGCATGCAGGAGGGAGAGAGGGTCGATTGTTAGCGCCCTCCCTATCACGATACGCAGTGCAGACAACAGAAGGAAAGGTGCACGATGCAGCTGCTCGCACGCCCTGCTTAGCGAAGAGGGAGCCTGGCCGGTTACATGACTCTGCCCACCAGAATCGCTGTCCCCCACCCCACCCAGTGTCACTCTACCGTTTCCTCTCCGCTGCCTTTGATTTCCTTGCCTATGGTGTCTTCACCATCGCTTCCCCTTTACCCCTTCACTGATGGCTCCCTCCAACCCTCCCGCTCTTCATCTCCAGTTTTTTTATGTCTGCAACTCGTTGCTGACGGCCGCCGTTCCCGTGCCATGTATATCCTGTGCTTCTATTCATCGTCTCTTTCACCGCTCTACAGCGAGCGAATGTAGCGAGGCAGAGCACGAAACCACACGTGCCCTGCCCGATAACACTGAACCCCCCTTTCTACCGCTTCTACTGCTGTCGCTGCTTCTTTACGCAGTTCCGTTTCCTAGGAAGCGCAAGCGTGATCGGGCAGCAGAAGGCGGAGCAGCAGTGATGCGTCGCAGAGGGTACTCCAAGGCACCACCCGCGCTCTCCTTGGCGTCCCCTGTCCTGACGCGAAGAAGTGACCCGAAAGTTTTATATCAGCAGTGGCAGCCGCAGCACAGCTTGCCATGTCTTCGCGTGGTGCGTCCGTTAGGGAAAGGAAACGGTAGTGATAATGGCCGTGACCCGGCTGTGAGACACACCTTGGACACGTCTCATGCCGGCAGTCTCGCGGATATTTCAGTTAGCGACATTCCTGATAGTAGCCGTGGCGTTTCGTCGCCGCAAGAGGAAGCGTTGCGCAGGAGCGCGGAGCACCTCGCCAGGCGTGTGCGACAAGTCCAAGCGCAGGAGACGCGACAACGCACGCTCCTTCTAAAGGAAGCGGCGGAGCTCTTCGCCGATATGATCCTCCACCACGGTGTATGCCTTGATATTGCCGCGTCCTGCGCCGTTCTGCAAGCCTCACGAAACACGCATGCTCAGGCTGAGGCGCAGCAGGCTCAGCAGTGGCAGTTGCAGATTTTGCGGGATACACTGAATGACACTGTCACTGAGGAGAAGGAGGCTCGCAAATCTCTTGAGCTGGCGGCGCTGTCGGTGCGCAGATCATTGGTGCAGTTGCACCGTGCTGAAGCTCAGCCACTGCTGCAGCGAGAAGCATTTTTTCGACTGATGCATGCCGAGCACGTGCGGCGCGCCTTCCTGCACCGTGAGGAGGCACGTGCGGTGGAGGCGATGGGGATTCCGTACTTCATTTCTCTTCCTTGCCGATCAGTCCCTGCCGAGGCCGCCTTTGAGCCCCGGAAAGGGGGCAAGGCAGATGTCAAGGAGGGTGTCACTGAATTGAACAAGATCGACTTGATGGCCCAGGAGCGGTGTCCGTTTCAGTGCGCTGCGGATTGTCCATACATGACACAGCGTACGCGGCAGCTGGGCAAGCGCTGGGCGGCTGCAGTGACCAGCTGCGAGGACACGCGTGTCACTACCGCCTCCCTCCGCCTCGACCGTCGCGGGGCTTCTCTACCCCCCGTCACCCGGGCGTCGCGGCAGTGGCAAGTGCCTGGGCTAGGGATTACGGAGGTTGGCAAGCAGCGCGTACGGAACGCGATGATGATGGGGCACTACAGTGCCACTGCTGAGTTTCTGCCAGGACTACGCCTGTAATCGTCCCTGAGGCCGTGTCGTGGTCCGAATGAGCAGTGAACCACCCGCGCTTATTCACTGGTGAAAGCTGGGAGTCCGTGGGCCCATTTACCCCCTTTCCTTTTTAGTTTTGCGCTCTGCTGAGGAATCATGGCGCGGTTGTCTGCTCTGTCGCCTTGTGCCTCTCTTCTTGTCCTTCCTCCAATTCCTCGCCGCCACCGTCACCGCCACTCCCTCTTCGTTCTTGTCACTGCCACCGCCATCACTTCACCTTTTTTTTTCCCAGTTTGGAACTCTCTGATGTAGAGCTCGGCGGTGGACAGAGGCTTGTACAACGTCTGGGAGGACGCACACAGTGGGGATCCTTGCCTGTTCTCTCTCGCGTCCTGCACTGTCCATCCGATTCTCTTGGCGCACTGACGCCTGCTCTGTCGCTTGTTACTTTGTTGCCGAGCCAAGTGTCTGACCGCTACGTGTGGGACGTAATGTATTCCGCTGAAGGCGCATCTACACATAAACGAGCACGCTCGCACCGATGGGGATTGCCGTGACATGGCGATGGTGCATTCCTTCTCGCGCGTGTGTGTGTGTGTGTGTGCCTAATTCTCAATACACTGAGGGAGACAAGGAAAAGAATGTCAAAGAAGAGGCCCCTTCCAAAGTGGGACAAGCACAGGCGATTTGTCCAAGGCAGGGAACTGTGGAGAGGTGTGCCCTGTGCGTAGAGACGCTGCCAACTGCTGTTCTTCGACTCTATTTTTTCTCCCTTTCACAGCTCTCGCGCGACGGGGGGGGGCTGCTATGCTGACGTCTGACATGGACGTTCTTTGTAAGTCGCTCTCTCTTCGTCTGACTACTACTCGTACCACCGCCATCGCCTCCCTCTCCTCCCTGCTTCCCTCGACACCCTGCAGTCGCATGAACTCACCGAAGCCTGCGCGAAGAGTCCGCCCTATTTGCCGTGTTTTCTCTTGACATCCCCAGACTGCTGCTATTCCGTTTTCCATGCACCGCTGCTCTGCCTTTTGTTGTTGTCTGTTGCTGTGATTTCCCGTCGTTTGCAGCTCCCCCTCTACCTGTTGAGCCTCCCAACCGTGCAGGCCTTCCTCGGGAGTACGAGAGACACAGAGCCGTCTGCGCACGCACGCTTCTTTACCCAGTGCATCACCCAACCCACTACCTGTGCATGGCCGCGCCGTGTGCTGAGCACTGATGCGAGCATGAACTCTGCTTCCTCTGGCGTGTGCCCGTCGGCACAGGATGCCGCGTCGGAGGGGCTGCAGAGTTTCATGACAGAGCTAAGCCGCCTCGAGGCTGCGTCGCGCTCACGTCTCCAGGAGCTGACCCACGCAAAGTCGACGGAACAGGGGTTGAGCGAGCACCTGGCGGCCGTCACGTTTGCCGCACAGAAGGCGCGATATGCAAGGCTGCAGGTGGAGCTAGACGCCGCCGCGACGCAGGTCAGGACAGAAGAGGCAAGGCGCGAGAGCGCAGAGGAGCGACAACGACTAAGCCATCTCGTTGCTCAGCTGGAGCGCGTTAACGCGCTCAGCAGATCTGTCGAAAACCAGAAGAAAGAGGACCAGGGTGGAGACTGTCTTGGCATTTCGTGTGACGCCACCGTAGGCAACGGAGAGCTGTGGCGCTCACTAACCTGCATTCATCAACATCCGCGGCTCTCGCACCTTTTCCTCACTCCTCTTGTGCGGCTTTTCACAAAACTTGGTGCTCAGTACACCGCATCTCTCGGCGATACGCACTTAGGGGATCAGGCGGTGCCTGCGCTGCACTCACTGTGGTCCTTGGATGCCTTTCAGGTGTGGCTGCACGAGCGCGCCTGTGGTACCCTTGCGGATGACGACATGCTGGCTCTTTCGTTCATCGCGAATGTGGCTGATGCCACCTTGTCGTCAGATTAGTGTACACCGTTACTTTCCTTTCGACCAATCACCTCCACACCCACCAAGGCAAGCCTATGGACGATCTCTAGCCCTTAAACGCCGACAGCCTCTTCCTGCGGGAGCAGAGCTCACTCCAACATGCAATTGTCGCCGTATCCTTGGCGGCGCAGCAGGGGGTGGTGCGGAAAAAAGGAGGAGGGCAACGCCAGCGACGATACAGGCGCGGTCATCAAGAGCTACGGCGTACGATGCATGTCTGAGACTTGGCCTCGTCACCTGTGCACGTGTGGAAGGGAGAGGGGTGCATGTGCCTTCGCAGGTGTATCGGTGTTAGTGTTGGCGTGGGCCTGAAAGGCAGGGGAAGGAGGCTCTTTGTGGCTGGAGAGACGAAGTAGAGACGGACGGAGGGGCGGGAAAGGAAGTCCATAATTCCTCCTTCACGAGCGACTTACCGTTTTTTTTTTTTTTCATCCCTTTGAGGCCAACTGCGCTGCACCCACGTCCGCTTCTGCCTGAGGTGTCGACAGTCACAGTTTGTTTCTGGGCGATGGCAGAGCGCTACCTCTTTCTGTTTCGGCGCTTGTGTGTGCGTGCATGTGTGTCGCCCACACCCTTTGTTTTTTGTGCCCTCCCTTCAACACTCTACCCCTGACCTTCTTCCTCTCACGTACAACATCATCTGATCCTTCCCTCAATGTCTACGTACACCGTCTCTATTGTCTCTTTCTTTGAGCTCTTGTTCTATTGGTCGTTCTGGGCGCAGGTGTCGACGCTGGTGCTGCGTGACGGGCTCGTCCACCTACATTCACGCACACGCTTCACTTTCTCGTTCTCTGCTGTTGTTGCTGTTGGTGTCTTGCATCCCTCAACGCTCTTTTCCTCACCTAGCGCTAACTCGATGTGGATAGCTGCACTCAGTCACGTATGTGTGCAAACAGTGGTGGTGGGGATGAGCGGTATGCTGCGCGTTCTCTCCCTCTCCCCCTCTGCGTCTCTCGAGTCGTTTCCCTGTTGAGTCCTTCACTCTATTTTTTTTCGCTGTTCTTTGGCTTTTCTGCTTCTCCTTTTCCTCCGCGTGTTTCTGTCGCTGAGGCTCTAGAGCGGATGGCGTTGTGGGCGACTTCCCCGTCATTCCCACCCCCTTCCCCGTAGTTTCTCGCTTCCCTGGCACGTACTCATAGTGGTCTCAGTGCGATTCTTACTCACAGACACGCAGGGACCGCTAAAAGCACCACCATGCCTCCTGCCGGCACAGGTTGCGTTGTGATGCGCGTCCGTGCCAAACTGCAGCCCTCCGCCAC
>NC_009314.2:80361-138134 GCF_000002845.2 Leishmania braziliensis MHOM/BR/75/M2904 | reverse complement strand
TCTCCCCCCCCCCCTCCACTAGTCGCTCTCTTCCGACACTCTTTCTCCTCTTGATTGCTAGCTCGAGCTCGGTTTTTCTTTCCGGTTCTTTGTTTGTCCTTCCTGTGGGGTTGCTGTTGTCTTCATTTTGCTTGTTTATTGTTCCTCTTCTGTTTTCTCCTTCGTGGCTGCCCTTCTTCTTCGCTCCTCGTCAGGCACTGCCTCATCATTCTGCTCCCTCGCTCTCTTTCCCATCACTTACGCCTTGAGCCGCACGCCTCCTCGTTTTCTTCACTTTGGTGCTCTCAGTCTCTCCACGTGCCTTCACATCGGCGGCCCCGCCTATTCTCGCTCTGGTGCTTTCATTGTGTGTGGTGTGTGTGGTGTGTGTGGTGTGTGTGGTGTGGGGTGTGTTCTTAGGGTGACCCGTTATATGCACTGCGCCTCTGCGTTTGGTTGTTCTACAGGGCATTTCTTCTCCTTCTTCCTCGTGCACTTCTCCATCTCTCTCGCGCGTGCGCGCGCTCTCTCTCTACACGTCTTGACGGTGTGTGTCGCTGTAGTGTCACTGCGTTTCAAGCATTTCACAGTCAGGTGGTGTTCGCTTTGCTCTGGGAGTTCTCCTGTTCTACACAAGCACGCGCGTGTGTACCTGTACGTCTCACCCTGCCTCTCCCTCCCTCCCTCCCTCCTCCTCTCCCACTTCATCCCTCACGGTCTCTCCGTTCTCTTAAGCTCACATCTTCTCCTCTGTCTTGTGTCATTTTGATCATTAAAAAAAAAACACCGCACTTCTTCGTCATACTTTGTGGTGGCTCTCCTTTACGAGGCTCGCGGCTTGTGTCTGGCTCCCCCTCCTCCTCTCTCTCTATTGAGCTTTTTTGTTTGTTTTCCTCCTCTGTGTGCAAGTGTGTATTCTCGAGACCACCTCGTGCGCTGCTTCGTGATTGTGTACCGGCGACGTCGCTGGCAGAACCATGGACTCTACTCGGGACTCTATACAATGCAAGGTGTCATTAGTAGACGTGAGCACACTAGCCAGTGGAGACACTGCGCCACCTCAGGATCTAGGACAGAATGAGAGGTGTCTTGCGCCGCCGCAAGAGCACCATGCCGTGCCTCCGCCACTGAGCACCGCGTCCATTACCCCGCTGATCTCTCTTGCCTCATCGGCGAACGGCGCGTCACCATCCGCCACAGCCAACGCAACGCTCCTGACGTCCAGTCGTCTGGAGCTCGCCAAAACGCACCGAATGGCTGAGTCCGCGTCGTCTATGCCGTCCAGCTGTGGTGCCACCACGGAGACAGAGACCCGCTTTGGTGACATTCCGAGCCACGTTGCGGCACCGGTCTGGAAGTCTTCCTCCTGCCTGCTCTCGTCGCACCCCTGTGCCACCGTCACCGGGGGCCCGCGACGCCTCACATCACACAACAGCTCCTCCACAGAGGGCACACTGGTGCAGTCGCGCAAGGTGGAAAGGATGCGAGGGCTATCGCTTCGCTTCTCCACCACATCACCCCACGCTCTCCACCCCTCGGCTTCTTCCCTCACCCCCCGTGAGGAGGCCACGCAGTTTGGGGAGCGAGTCAGTCAGGCGGCGTCGAGCAGGGCCACCTCCTCGACGCCGCTTCTGTGCTGTGGCTTATCACAGTCGCACGCGAGCGAGCAGGAGCGGCGAGCGTCGTCGGCGGAAACCTTCCTAGCAATGGTACCACTACTGAATGACGACATGACAGCTTCCTCATCGAAGCCATTGTTGCCTACGGCGGTGCTCCCCACAGTAGTGCCCTGCGCCGTGCCACTCAGGTCAAGCGATGCTGGGGAAGCGCAAAGAGTTGCTTCACCTCCGGTGCTTCCCAGTGAAAGCCCCACCGACCTCGCCACTGGGGCAGCGACGCGATGTACGCCGCAGAGGCGCAGCCGCTCGTTCGACATACCGTTCACCTTCACCACTAGCATGAGTGGCGGCAGCTGCGGTGACCTATCGCGATGCTACGCAAAGCAACGCGAGTTGTCCACCGTCCCCACTGGTGCTCTTTCTAGCGAGCAGGTCACCGAACTCCATGGCAACAGGCGCCGTCTACCGTCGTTCATGTGCTCGCCGGAGTCTGCAGGAGCCTTGTCAGCGCTGAGAACGCAAGTGGTCACTGTGGCAAACCCCGCAACGGCACATTGCCATAGCACCAACGGAGGCGGTACCACTGCCACATTCAGCTGCAATACAAGCACAAACGACGGGGAAGCCGAGACACTGCCACGTGTGGGCCCTGAACTGCGACGTACCATATCCTGCGATACCCTGGCTTCGATCAGCTCTTCGCGCTCCAGGCCAGTGCTCACGCCCGCCGCGCATGGACCGCCGGGGGGTCTTAGCGCCGCGTCTGGTGCAGCATCGACCACCACAAGGAGTGTAACGTACACGCGCCAGAATGTATGCCTCGGGGCACTGGACTTTTACGGAAACCCTGTCATGTCTCTCTCTTCACTGCTCGTGCAGATGTCGCTGCAGTCTGGCGATCACGAGGAACCAGACCCGCCTGAGATGGGGGTCGGTGCAGTTCCTCCCTACCCGCTAACCCAGCAGCAGCAGCAGCAGCGAAACACTCTATCCATGCAAAATTTAATGGTGCACACGCAGCAAGTGGGCCAGATGGCTCCAGAGGACAAGGTGAAGCGATTGCACGCGAAGCCAGACGGTGGCGGTCTCGGCATGCACAGAGCAACGGGTATCGCGATCCCGCACCGGCGCCGCGCCTGCACCAAGGCCGGCTCTACGACAGCGACCGTGTCTACCTCGACCTCACCATTCACCACCGCCGCCGCCGCGCCGGCTGCAAAGCCACAGGTCGGTTCGCTGAAGGATGTTTTGCAGGAATGTAACTTTCTCTCCCTCAAGGACGTGCTGAGCGCTATCGCCGACACGCATGTGCATGAGCTGCGCGAGGCGCAGCAGCGACTGAGCAGCATTCCTGCTGGCAGTAGCGATGTGAGAGATGTTGATGGGTTCTTAGCCTCGACGACGACCGCGCCGGTGATGGGGAACCAGCTTCCTCCGTGCGTAGCCTCGGTGTTATCGAAGGCCGACGAGACAGCCGCCACTGCGCCCTGTCGTCTCGGTGGGACGGGGTCAGAGTGGACATGCACCTCGACCGCCCGAGAAGGTGATTGTGGCGCCTGCCTAAGCACCAGTGCTAGTACCGACACCACATGCGTCCCCGTTTTGCACCCCTCTGTTAGCTCTATGGACCCGCAGCAGGTTTTGACACTTGCGGCGGCCATTACAGAGGTTTCGCTGAACCTCGACCGTAGCACTGAGGCTTCGTTTGCTGACTCCATCACGGTGGCCGCCTCTTCACCGCCACCGCCTTCTGTTGCGAGCCGCACACGACTCACTGGGCGAAAAAGTGCACCTACCGGAGGCTGCTCCGTGGGCGACCGCATTAGCTCAGCCGACTTCAGCGCATCATACCCAACCTTGCTCGGCGAGACTGTAACTGCCGGTGTTGCCGTGTCGCCTCCGTCCATTGCCACGCCATCGAGGCCGCGGTCTGCCGTCTCAGTGGTGTCCGGCCTCTCTACTGCAATCGCCGATGCCAGCCACCGAGTTTGCGCTGCTTCAGAAGCCTTTCCCACTACCGCCGCATCAGCGGCAGCGATAGATGATGTCCCCGAGACCCCTGATTACCGATTTGATCCCCTGGAGCGCAAGGTGCTCCTGTGCCAGTCGAGCGAGGACGTGGACGACGGTGTGAAGGGTGGAATGTGGGAATGCCCAGTGGACCGCACCATGCACACACCGCTCTCTTCGCCGCTGAAGACAACTGCAGTCGTCTCTTTCGCGACGGCCGCCTCGGCAGATGAAGCCCGTTTCTCTACAGCAGCTTCGACGCTGGCTCACCAGCACGGAGGACGGTACGTCGCCAACTGGCACGGTCTGTCGTCAGGTGAGGAGGTACCAGTCAGGGCAGCGACGCTGTGCAGCGCCACTGTCGCTGATGCGATGCCGCATTCGACGCGGCCGCCGGTGCTACAGCCGCATATGGAGCCTCGAATGGGCACAGACTGCGGCGCCTGTGGCAGAAGTTGTGTGGGGAAACTGGAGCACGATGGAGACCCGACCGGGCCCGTTAGAGGGGCCTCGTCGCAGAAGGCGAGTATCACTGCCGGAGGCTCTTTGGCGAGCTTCGGCGATATTCGTGTGGTGATCGCCTCCATTGCGTGTCTCTCCTTTGATGACGAGCTCAGCACCGTCTCGCAGCTGCGGCAGTGGGCCCGGAGCGTTTCGCCGCTTGTCCACCTGCAGCCAAGCACCGACACCGAAGTCGTCACGTAGGGGTGAGGAGGTTTGGAGAGGTCGTTTGTGGCATCACCTTTTTTTCTTGGCTTGCGCGTCCGCTGTCCTCCTTCCCGCGCATCTGATCTCCGGCACGTGTGGTGTGCGTCTGCGTCTGTGCTGCTCATCTGTGGATCGGTTACCGGCAGTTTGTGTGCGGGTAAGGGATGTGACGAGCTTGTATCGTCGGGTCTGAGTGTTTGTGAGTGGTGCGGGTGCGTCTCCAGGGCACGTGCCGAAATCTGGGTCCACCCACGTCGATTGGGCAGCGGAGTGGAATCGTCGTCACAGCCGCGTGTCAGCTTCCTTTTCCGTGGTTGTTCTGTGGTGCTGTTTGATTCTCTTTTTCGTTTTATTGTTCTGGAGCATCTACACAACCGTGGCCGTCTTGCATGTCCCTTAGCACTTCTCTTCATACCACAGCCCCCCCCCCTCCTCCTCCCTCCTCCTTCCCCCTACACGCGGACTCCGCCATTCTCCATCTTTTCAGCTTTCCGGCCATGCCTCATCTCGGATGCCGTTTTGCAGGCCTTTGCTTCTCGGGTATCATCCCACAGTTGTCGCTCCATCACCTAATGAAGAATACTTTGGAATAATTCGGGTTTAGAGCAGAGACAAGCGCCCCTCTGTAGAATGGTGTGTATGTGCACGCATATGTGAGTGTATGCGTGCGCCTATGAATGTGAGTGTAATTACGCGTGCCGAGGTTGCACTTCCGTCCCTTCCCCCCCCCCTCTTATGCACACACTACACCGACGCTCGTACACGCCCTTTTTCCTCCTCCCTCTTCTCCCCGTGTTGCCTGTGTGATTGGATATCTCGCTGTGTGTTTCTTTCGGCATGCAAACTTCAAACAAAAAACACAAGGAGGAAAAGCCATGCGACGATGCGAGGGAAGACAAGAGATGGAGAGCGGACGGGGTGGGGGAGGGTGCGCGATGCAAACGTGGTGGAAGGTGCGACAAGCCCCCCCTCCCCCGCACATGCACCGTGAAAGAGACACCAAAGTGGTGCATTGGAAGGGATGCGTATTGCTGAACAGAGAGGGCATACATAAAAAAACACGTGCCCATAAAGCTGAAGATAGTGTCGCATCGTTCACTCGACGTCGTGTGGAGTGCAGTCAAGTTAATTCATTCAACGTACACATATGGCAAACTCGTCAACACCGCACCCACCGAGAGATACACAAGCACCTTCAAACAGAAAGGGGGGGGGGCATGCCAGAGTGTCTGCGTCTTGCGCGCCATCCTCTGGTATGTCTAGGTATGTGTATGAGCAAGTTGGTGTGTGTATGCGCGCACGTGTGTGTAGCGTTGCTTGTCGAGGTAGAAGTGGGGAAGGTGAAGAGGAACGAATGCTGTGAATCGTCTACCTCTTCGAGCTCGCTTCATCGCTGTGGGGCCCACTAATAGGGCATTTTTCTCTTACAACTTTGCTTCTTCCAGTCCCACCCACCCGACTCCCCTCACCCTCATTTTGTGCCTTCTTCCCCCACCGTGTTGATGCTCAGTCTTCATTTTCATACATCCCCACGTCAGAATTGCCCCCCCCCCCCTCCCACACACACGCAGAGCGCAGTACTATTGCAGTTACAACAGACACACGAGGAGCATCGCAGTCGCGCAGCGGAGTCGTGGCTTTGGCCCCCCCTCCTCTTTAGTTGTGTGCTGCGTATGCCCTTTTTGACGTCCTCATACCAGTGGAACGAAAAAGGGCTGACAAGCAGGCAGAGAGCACGAGACAAGATGGACGGCGAAAAGCTGAGCTCGATTAACAAGTTGCGCACACGTTTTCCAGCGCTGTCCGTGTCAGACGCCCGTGCGCTGTTGGAGCAGCACAACTGGAATGTCACCATCGCTGGGGCAGAGGCTGAGCGACAGGAGCGACAACGCAGGAAGGCAGACGCGACAAGCTTTTTTGTCGGTGGTGGGGAGAAGGGCAGCGGACAGCAAGTAATGGCGCCGCCTGGTGAGCGTGATGCTCACCGCGGCAACAACAACAACGGCAGTGGGATAGACTCCATGATTGATAGCATTTTCCGCAAAGCGCAAGTGGAGGGGGCGAACGAGAGTGGAGGTGGTGGGGGCACTGGCGTCGAGGGTAATGAGCGGCGCGCCTTCTACGGCCGAGGTCAGCGCCTCGGGTACACCACCAACCCCAGCCCGTATATTGCCTCGACGCTGCGCGCAGAGCGTTCCGTTAGCGTGACGGTGTACCGTAATGGCTTTGAGGTGGACCACAACGTCTTTGTGCCGCTCAACAGCGACGAGGGCCGCCAGTTTGTGGAGGCCATGGACAAGGGGTTCGTGCCCCCGTCTCTCGCCACCAAGTACCCAAACACGGATTTGACAGTCAACCTACGCGACTGTCTCCAGGTGGACTTCGTCCCACCGGCATACACCGCCTTCCAGGGTCAAGGCCACCGCCTTGCGGCGCCGGACGGCCCCGCCGCCTCACAGGGGGCACAATCAGGAGCTCAAGGATCGGTGGCGGTGGCAAGTCCGTCGACCATGCCATCGTATGATGCGTCTCGTGTAGTGGAGGTGCGCAGTGATGAAGCGACGTCATTTGTGGTGCTTCTGAACACGCGGGGGGAGCGGAGGCAGGTGCAGATAAACCCGGAGCGACACACCGTGGAGGACCTCTACAACCTTGCCCATGCCTATCAGCCGGAACTGGAGCAATTTGTCCTGGTGGAGCGCGGGATGCCGCCGCGCCGCTTGGGGACCTCTATGCGGTTGCAGACAATTGCACAGGCGAAGCTCAGTCGCGCTGTCGTCGCGCTTCAGCAGTTGTGATGCCATTATGGAAAAGGGACGTTACGTGAGCAAGAAGTGTACGTGCGTGAGGGAGGGGGAGAGTCGTACAGCGGAGGGTAAGGGCTCCCCATCAACGGGTGTTCTCTCACTCCTTGCCATCAGCAAGAGCAATGACCTACGCAAGCCCTCGCACCTCTCAACCCACACGCTTCCCTGGAGCGCAAGGGATGTCGCGTGGCTTTTCTTTTTTTGGCTTTCTGCGAACCGGAGGACGGCGCGCGGCACCCCATCAGCACTCTCGAAACGCTCTCCGCCGCGTCTCCTTTGTACGCCTTCCTCCTCGTCCTTCCACACGCCCGGTTCTCCAATCTGTGCTGTCACGTTCTCCTTGGAGGTCGAGGATTGGGCTTCTTTACGGATGAGACCTGCACGACTCGCGTGCACACACACACACACACACACACACGCGTGCTGTCTTTGTTTTGCTTTCCATGGCGTCTCTGTTTCGCGCATTGGGCTATGTGGTTTGGCTCAGTGAGCCCTCTCTCCCCTCTTTGGGTATGTTTTTATGGTTTTCCTCACGGCATCTCCCCTCCCCCCCTCTCCTACTCTAGTGTGCTGTTGTGATCTTCAGACCTCTTCCGTGCGCACGGTGACTGTCGAAAGGTGTGCTGACCGAGCCGTGGGCGTGAGTAGTGGATGGCAAGGTAACAGATGGTCCTCCTCCACACAATTGACAAGGTGATTCATACAAACATAGGCGTGTCTACTTGATCTTTTACCCACGCAGGCGCGAGCTCTCTGGCACATACGCGTTTTGCTCGGTGCAACCAAGCGCGAGTCAATGAAGGATTACGGAGGGTGAGAATGAATAAGAGGGAGAGGGGAGGGAGAGAGGGCAGTCCGTGAAGGAGTAACTCGTGGCGGCCTTGGCCTTTGTGTTTTTGTACTTTGGTTGGGTTGTTTGGTCGCCTTCTCTCTCCTCTGCTCCGCTCCGTCTGTGTTCTGCGGCAAATGCCCTCCTCGTGCTACTGCTTCCATCGATTATGCCGAGTTCTTACTTGTTTCTTCTGCCCTGTGATCTTCTGCGCGCGCGCGTGTGTGTGTGTGCGTGTGGTCGCGTGTGATTCGCTCTCGACACGACTCCCTCCACCTCCTTTACCCCTCATCGTCTTCCTCCGTTGCCTTCTTTGTGCACACCCACACGTGTGTCCACCCATCTGCATGCGGCGCTGCGTCTCTGCACGATATTCCTCGTCATGAAACATCCCCACTGAGTGTACTGCCCACACTCAGGGGCAGTGGCTCTGTTGCTCGGGTGCATCCGATCAAAGGCACCGTCTGGCGCGCTGCCGTCCTTTCGTCATTTGACTCGCTGCACCGCCCGTAGCACGCGCACTGGTGGTGCACTGTGCGTTAAGAGAAGAGAACAGTGGGAAAAAAAACATAAGGAGGAGGGTGGTGCGTGCGGCTAGTGGTGCACAGCTTCTCGAAGTTTCCGCTCCACTGGTGGCGGAGTCCGATGCGCACATGCCTTCCGCGCTGGTGTGCGTGTGAAGGCACTCGCAGTGCCGCACACGGACCCCTGTACGCATCCGGCAACTGGGCGGCCCTCCGCACAAATGTGGGGGCCTCGTCAAGGGAAGCCACGGTGGAGGAGCTGTTGACACCGTCTCTTGTGCCCACACGTCATTATCAGCGCAGTCTTCCCAAGCTGCCGCTGCCGACCCTTCATGACACTTTGCAGCGGTACCTCTCGGCTGCAGAGCCTCTGTGCACACCAAAGCAGTTGGCCAACACGAGCGCGATTGTAGCCTCCTTCCTGAAGGGTGACGGGCTGCACATTCACGATGAGCTACGGCGCACCGACACAGCGAACCCTCACACTTCGTACATCTCTTCCGACCTCTTCGAACAGATGTTGAAAGAGCGCAGCGCGCTGCCGCTGCGGTCCCACAGCACGTGGCTTGTCCGGCCAGATCCGGAGAAGCACGACATGCTGGTACGGAGCGCCTACTGGATCTGGGCCTCGGTTCACTTCTACAAGCTGTACCTCGACAATCAACTCCGTCCCGAAGTGCGTTACGTCGTGGATGGCGGCTTCGCAAAAAGGAGCGGCTTCTGGACCACGGAGTGGTTCCAGCGCTCGGCGGCGCTGCTCCCCGACTGTGTTAGCACCCCATTTGTCTACAATGTGTCGCTGGGTGTCGTACGGCCGCTGGATATGTCGCAGTTCGACTGTCTTTTCAATTCTTCGCGGGTGCCCGGTGTCCTTCAGGACGAAATAAAACCGGTCGGCTTTGCGCCCTACGTATTGGTGCAGTACCGTGGCCATCAATTTCAGATCTCCGTGGCGGATGCCGACTGCGTGCCGTTGTCCATTGATGAGCTGTACGCTCAGCTGCGTGACATTGTGCACACGAATATCGCACCAGCAAACACCGACGTGAGCGTCCTCACCGCATTGCCGCGCACAGAGTGGAATGCGGCCCGGACGATGCTGTTGCGAAATGTCGTCAATGGTAAGAGTCTGGAGGTGGTGGAAGAAAGTATGTTGGTCCTTAACCTCGACGCGGACGACGAGAGGGACGTCATGGTGGACCCAATGTCTCCTGTGGGGGTGACGGCAAAGTCGCCGTCGGTACGAGCAGGGAACCGTTGGTGGGACAAGAGCCTGTCTGTGTCTGTTAACCGCCGCGGCGACATTGCCGTCTCGGCAGAGTCGAGCTGGGGCGACGGCGTTGCAGTACGGCGGTACATCAACGACGTATACGCCCTTAGTCGTGCAGCGCACAGTCATGTGCTAAGGAAGGATGCGCCAGCTACACACAAACTGCGCCAACTCCAGTGGCACGTCCCAGCCGAACTCGTGGCCCTGGCGAAAAGAGTTGCGGAGCGGGTGAAGAAGGATCGCGAAAGCCTTGACATTGCGGCCGGTGTGCTTGACATTGACACGATACCCACTCCCACTGTCGAGGCCACAGTACAACTGGCAGCGCAGCTCGCTATGTTCCGTGTGCAGCAGCAGCCGATGAATTGCATGCAGCGGACAGACTTGCATTACTATCGCCGCGGCCGAAGCGAGCAATTCCCGCTTGCCACGCCGGAGAGCACCGCTTTCTTGCTGAGCATGCGTTCCTCAGAACGACAGACACAGCAAGCAGCGTGCCACACAGCCTTGCAGCGCTACAAGGCGGAGAAGAACGCTGTCAGTCGCGGAGGCACCACACAAAGTCACCTGTTAGCGCTGCGCCTGACGGCGGAGCGATTTCTTGGCCGCGTTCCTGACTTGTATAGCGACCCTGCCTTTTCACTTGTCACTCGACCTGCACTGCACTTTGAGCTGGCCGAGGCGGAGGCGACGTACGGCTGTGGATACACGCTCCAGCCATTTAGCCGCCACCTTACCTGTAGTCGCACTGGATCCACCCTACTGTACCAAGTGACGTCTCCGCTTCCATCCTCATTATACGGTGCCACCTCAAGCACTACCTTTGCAGAAGCCTTCACGGACGCATGCCGCGAGGTAGCGGATCTGTTGGCGCTCAGCTGACCTGGGCAGCGGCATTGGGAACGCGAAAGAGAAGGGGTGATGTAAGCACGTGCCAATCTGCGTTGTCTACCATGCAGCCTTATTTGCTCAGCGGCAACGCCAACTTTCCCTTCCAGCTTCAGCTGTGTGCGTGACGGCATTGGACTGCGTAGGTCTGTACCCTCTGAGGAAGAAGTGTAGAGCGCCGTTGGGCTTCTATGGCAGTCCTCAGCACGAATCCGACCATCTCCAAGTCATCCAAACCGTCGCTTCAACTAACTTCATCAGCCCTCCCCCTTCTCTCCCCGCCCCCAATTGGCTCCTGCCCTACCGCACTGCCAGGCTCATTTTGGCAGAGGAAGAAGGAGGAGGCGAACTGATGTGGGAGAGCGAGAGGAACTCGGTGGGGCCGGTGGTGCTGTTAAACACACTCACCCACACCTCTCCCCACCTCCCAGATCTGTGGAGGCGTTGTGGATCCTTGGAAGCGGGCTTTCCTTTGTGCTACGTGTGGGCCCTCTTCTGCCGCTTCCCTGTACACACACACACACACACCCACACGCACACGCTAGCGAGTTCCCGGTTTGCTGAAGGACCACTCTGATGCCCTGCACTCTTCAGGGTTGTCCGGTTAGCGATGTGAGCCTGTCGACCAGCGCGTCTTTGCGTGTGACCGCCGTTTGTGTGTTTGTTTGTCTTTAGCCCCAGGGGAACCCGTCGCCACACCAGCCCCTGTGCCCCCTCGCCTCCGCTCCATTTCCTGCCACGCCGACAGCCGAGCGCGCGCGTGTGTGTGTGCACATCGGTGCACCGCTTACAGGCGTATCCGCTTGATCGCAAAATATGTCGAAGGCGGCACTAGGGAGGCTAAAGTGACTGCCAGAAGCACGCCGAGAAGCCAAAACTAGAGACACTTGCGCTTGCGCCCTCCACACCTGCGCGAGACGAGCGCGGCAGGAGGCGACGGTGCCCCGTGGACCTTTCCGTTCACCACTGGCACTGAACTTCTCTACGACTTCGCCGACGTTGTTCTCCCTGTTCGTTCACTATGCGTGTCTCACGTGACTGCTCACCCATTTTTTTTCCTCCCCTCTGTTGTTCAACGAAAATAACCACGTCTTCCACCTCTTGAGACGAACCAGGATAAAGACCCCACCCTGCACGGACCCCCCTTCCACACAGATGCACGCAGGCACGCACGCCGCCAGAGAAGGCCTGTTTTCCTCTGTTGCAGTCAAAAAGTGCAGCGGCTCACACCCACCCACGAGCATGAACACTTACACGAACACAGGCTGGCATATAAAGGGACCTCTTCACTGCTCACTCGCCACCGAGCTAGGTCATTAGCACCGACGCGTACACGTACAGGTGGTCGCACACGGACTCACCATCACAAGGTGGCACTAGCCTGTCCTCCGCTTAGGTCCACCATGCTGGTGAGGTCCGACGGTATCCGCACGGGAGCGGATACCCAACAGAAGACGAGTACCGTGGCAATGCTAACAGAGACTGTCTCTCGTGCTTTACGGGACCGCTTGCGCCTCTTATTTTCACCAGTAGTGCTGCGTGTCCTATGGAGCGGCGCTGCGGTATGCCGATTTCAGCGAGCACTACCATGAAAGGCTCCCTGGCCAGACCCCCCTCTGGTGGCCCTGGCCGACACAGTCAGCGATTATGATCTCGCCGATTACCCGTTTTGTCGCAGCGAGGGGACTTCTTAGCACCGTAAGGTTGACCCTCGTGGGCCTCTTTTCTTTTCTCCCGTCTCCCTTCTCCTTAGTCAGCCTCGAAGCACAGTCCCGCTCTGATGCTGGAAGCGGCAGGTGGGTAGTGCGGCCAAAAAGTGGTGGTGCTGAAGCATGGAGCTCAGTTGCGGACGTTTTTTCTTTTTTTTTTTTTTGTGTGTGTGTGGGGAGGGGAGTTTGAATCTGTATCTGTGAATCTACTTGTGAGTGAATCGGGTAACGGTGTCATGCCATGCGACTGCGCAGCGCTGCGTGGACGTCATGTCACCATTTTCAGTTCCTCTGTGGGTTTGCGTGTCCGCACTGTCTACACCATGTCTCTCCCCCTCACCTCGCCGCCAAACGCTCCCAGAAGTCTCTTGTACATTTTGTATTCTTGGCTACTCCCCTTCTTTTCAGAGCAGTACGACACTGCTCTGTTCTTCACGATGTGACGCGATCAAGTGCCTTTTGTGAAACAAGTTGAAGCCGTCAGTGGGCGACATCCTAGCGATGCAACTCGGACTCCCTGTCCTTGTGTGTGTGTTTCCCTGCCGCTATCACACGTCCCCGTCAGAGTTTCGAGTGCCGCACTTCTTGGGTGAACTGCCGCTGCGCCTTTGCGTTGGTGATCGCAGTCATGTACTTCGGTTGCGAAAGATGCATGAGGCGTGAGCGGTGGCGCATGCGAGCGCGGTTTCTCGACGGCCCCCGTGCACTCGAACCATCCGCCGTTTCGCCTCGTAGATGCGTCGGTCTCTTCACTGCGTTTTATCCGCTGTGAATCGTCTTCTCGAACTTACACACACACACACACACACTACCCCTGTCCTCCCTCCTGTATGCCTTCCTCTCTCTCTCCCTCTCTGGGTGTGGATGTCGTGTACCCGCACGTACGTCTCTCTCTCTCTCTTTATACGTATATGTGTGGCTGGTTCATCTCTGCAGTGCACACTTACACATAAATACACGAGGAACGAAGGCGAAGGGAAGACGTCACCTCAGCATTTGCGTCCACCCACACGATAGAGACGCTTGGCCTCACATACACACAGCGAGAGAGAGAGAGACACTCCCTACACGCGTACGTGTTGCTCTTTCTGTTGTTGGCGTTGAAAGGCGCATTACTGATATTACGCGCTCACACTGTCCTTTCCCCACTTCCTCTCACACGTCTCTCATCTCGTTTCTGTCTGCCATCTCCCTTGCCACTCGCCGGCCGCATACACACCAGCAGGAATAGGCTCAGCTTTCACCGTGCTCTCGTGCTCTCAAGGGGGGAATACGCCGTTGCCTTTTTTTTCTAAGAGAGCGTAGGCGAACGTGTCACGTTGGTGTGTGTCTGTGTGGTACTGCAACAATGACCCCCAAGCCGAAGACAGGGTCGAAGGCGTCCCCTGCCCCGGTGGAGGCGGAGCGTGGCTGCGGCGAGGACCACGCGACGGCGCCGGTCGTGGAGACAGCAGAGGTGGCAACAGAGAGGGCTCCCACGGCAGGTGCAGCGGAGCCAGCCGCTCCTGTGCCAGTTGTCGGTTCGACAACAGAGATGTACAGCCAGCTGCAGGGGATTCTGTCTGTGGATGGTAACCTGGTGAACCACTACCTTCCACAGGTACTACAGCTTGTACAGGCGGCGGAGTCTGCCGAAACGCCAATCCTGCTGAGGGTAAAGTTTCTGGAGTTTGTTGGACAGCACGTGACCGCTGTGCGTGACAACAATGCGCTACGCAAGATCGTGACATCCCTCGTGAAGATCGTTGGCGGAGCTGATAACACACCGCAGTTGCTTACGGCTGCTGTGCAGGCGTTCGCCGGCCTGGGTCCCGTCTCGGTGGTTGATAAGAACTGGGAGTACCTGGCTCGTGAGGGAGCGGATGTGCTCATGCAGGTGATGGTTGACCGGGACGCGTTTCCAGAAAGCGTTTGTCAGGCTGCATCCAAGTCACTGGACTCGCTGACGAGCAGCGCGTTTCGCTCTGTGCTGGCAAAGCTGTTGCACTGGCTGAGTCTCGATCGCGAGGAAGACGACGAGGTGCAGGTCCAGAAGGAGCGGCACATGGCGCTGACGCGCCTGACGCGCCTCGTCATGGCGCCCAGCTACCGCAAGCACTGGACAGAGGAGACGCAGCTTTATGCCGAGCCGCTGCTGCAGCGTGTGCTAAGCACTGTTGATGCTCGCGAGTTCGCTCAGCTGGCGCGTGTGACGGCGCACCTACCGATCAACCACGACAAGGGCAACCTCCCCCTTCTCGACTGGTACGTGAAGACTCACAGGCTGAGCGACGACCGCCACGTTGAGGCCGTTGCAATCATTGGTCGCTTTGTTGCCAGCTCTGTCGAGTACGACCTGTACCCAGCCCTGGAGGCGGCAGGCATCACGTCTCGTGATATCGACGCCTCGAGTAACAGAAGTGTTGACGTGGCGAAGGTGGTGCTGCTTGCCAGTCGCATCGCCACGGCCGAGGCGGCCGAGAAGCTGTACCCCTACGTCTACGGTCAAGTGGTGTCGATGATGTCTGACATGCATGGCACCCTCACCGCGGCAAACCTCATCACGGTTGAGGTCTTCCTGTTCGCCGCGGTGGCTCTGGCGCGCAAGCGGTCTGCTGAGGCGCTGCAGCAGCTGAACGATACCTCCTTCAACGCGAGCGCTACCGCGGCCGCACAGGCAGCAGCTGACATGTACAAACAGGTCGTGTTCGCAGTGAAGAAGGCGGCACAGAGCAAGGAGGCGGACGCCACAGACGCGAACGCCGTGGCTAGTCTGAACAACATCAAAACGATCACCGAGGCCTTCGCTGCTAAGCGCCTCCCTCTGGGAGAGATCAAAGAAAGCTGGATGCGCGCCACGAACAGCATCCCTGTTGCGAAGCGCAACCGCGAGGATTCACATGGCACCATGCCTCCAGTTCTCGGTGTGCAGTCCCTCTCACGGGCAGCAAAGAAGCGCAGCACCAGCCAGAAGGCGCCGGACCGCAAGCGGGCGCGCGACGACCACAAAAGTCACAATAGTGATCGCCTATCGAGACGTGGTGGCCGCCGCTAAGTGGAAGATGCAGGGCAGCTGCGGAACTTAATCGTGCTTGCTTGCGCGAGACGGCTGCCGGCCGTTGCTCTTCTCAGTACTGGAGCATGTCATGCACACAGTGGGTGCGCCATGCCTGCGCGAGGGTGCATCTGTGCCTGTGTGGGGGAGGGTGAGGGGTCTGCGTGTCTCTCTCTGTGCGCGCACACATGGGATGGGGGAGTGTGGTTTGGGTTCGAGCTGCAATTTCGTGGTAAACAGAGCAGGCCGGGAGTGAAGGTGCATCTCCGCAATGCCATGGATGTTCGCAGGAGCGGGAGAGACGGTGTACGTGTGTGGATTCCTGCCCCACCCCTATTTTCGTCGTAAGGAAACAGGGAGGGAAGAGATGGTGTTGTGCTCATGCTGTGACTTGATATCTCTGAGCCGTTCTCGCGATGGGCTGCGTGTCCATTCTCTGCTTGTGGTGGTGGGAATGGTAGGGGTCCCTGTGGCCATGTCGGTGTGTGAGCGGGTGTGGTGTCCCCTGCGTGCACGAGTGTAGCGCAGAGGCAGCGGAAGTAGAAGCAGCGAAGCCGTGCCTTGCCGGGAGGAAGGCGAGAGTGTCGAAAAAGGCCCACGTGAAGCGGCTAGCGTAAAGTAGCAAAGGGAGGAGGCGGGGCATTCGTTGGTACTCGTAGGAACAGTCATTCCAAAAGAAAAAAACGTCCATACCGAAATCAAGTCCAGTTGAGCGGTGGCATGCGGTTGCACAAAGGACTCAAGGAGACCACAGCTCGGTGACTTTTGACTTCCCGTAGCTTCGTCAGCGGTACTGGTCATCTGACCTTCTCGTTTTGTGTGGTTCGCACTTGTCGCCAATGAGAGAAGGTCGACCGATCACTGTGGCACCTGTGCCTTCTTCTTTCCGGCGCTCCTTGTGTTGCTTCTCAAGCGCCGCACTCGAAAGGTCTCTACCCAAGTGGGCAGCCCCTAGCGGATAGGAAAGTTCGCGTTAGCCGCTGCTGCGTGCTAGAGCTGCGCGCCACCCCCCCCTTTCCGTAGCTGAGCCACACACCGTTGCGGTGTGTGGGTCAGAACGTGCCCATGCGCCTTCGAGCGAGATGCATTTTGTCACTACTTCTCTGCTATGCACCAACTGCTTGCCTGCTTATTTCTTCTCGTCGTTGTTGTGGTTGTGGTTGTTGTGGGATGTTGTGCTTGGCTGTTGCCTGTATGATGTGGAGGATGCCGGCTGGTGCGCAGGAAAGACGTGGCTTCCGAATACGCACTCACCCACGCCCTGGCAGGGAGCGTCGTACGTCAGCAAGAAGAAGAAGACGGGCGTACCTTCGAGTCTCGTAGTGAAGAAGTACATGCGCAGCCTTCTTCCCCTTTCTCTTCCCTCTTCCCCCTTCCCCTCCCTGTTGCTGGCGTTGCAGATGAATGATGGGAGACTCATCGGCTCTCACGTGTTCTGTCAAGGAAGCCAACTTCAGTGGTGTCAGCCCCCTACGCGAAGGGCACGACAAGGATAATTTTGCTTACTCGGCTGGGCCAGCGCTTCTTAGTGGCGCGTTGCAGGCAATCCTCTTCAACCCAATTGACCGCGCCCTCTATGTGCGGGTTAAGTTTCGGCGTCGCCGCTTTCTCGATAGGCAGAATTTTGAGCACCCTTTCCAAGGGATCGTGAACGCTGTCGTCTACCGCACACTCGTGGGGGCATCCTACATATTCTGGCAGGACAGCATGCGGATCGCAATTGAGCGCTCTGCTCCGGCTGTGTGTCTGCCAGAGACGTCTCCACAGCTGAATTCGATGTTGATTGGACTCTCCGCCGGCTCCATTAACGGCTTCACCCTCAACGCGCTACAGGCAGTGAAGTTCCGAATGTGGAACACAAACGAGCGTGGCGTCTCCTTCCTGAGGACTGCTACCTACATGTATAGGGAAGGCGGTGTTTTTATTTTTTTCCGCGGCTGTTTTACGACGATGGTGCGGGACAGCATCTTTGGTGTCGTCTACGAGACAGCGCGGCGGGCCTCTGCATGGAAGCACTTTTTTGATCCCCAAGTAGGCGTCTTGCGCTTTCCTTTTAGCACACCGTCGCCACAGCTGCCGGCAGGAGCGATCGCGTGTGTTGCGAGCGCCTCTAGCATCCCTAGAGGAGACATTAGCGCTTCGGCACCGGCATCTCCGTTAGACCATCGGAAAGCGAATGAGGCGATGAGCGTTCGACGCGATGCGATGGCGCCGGACTTCGCACAAAAGTGTGGCATATGCGACTTCATCTCAAACTTGGTTGCGGCAGTTCTCGCCTCTATTCTGAGTTCACCTTTTAACTATGTCCGCTCCATCGTGTACGGTACCCCAGCTGGTGCCATCCCACTCGGCTACATTTCGCTGCTCAAGTCGTTCTACACGCAGCTCTTTTACACGTACCGACACGGAAAGAGCTACACAGATCGGCACGGGGTGCCGGAGCTGGGCGAGACGGAGCACCCGTGCTCAGCACCCGCTTCCTCCAGCACTACGACTACGGCGGCAGAGCGCCGTTGGCGGCATGGTGGCAGTGTCGGGATCGGTGCTGAGGTGGAGGAGAGCGTGCAGCAAACCGCGCGCCGATCGAACTCGTTGGGGTCGCGCCTTGCCGCACAGATGCGCACATGGGTGGTGTTGCATCACCATCACCCGAAAGCAGCCTGGATGTGGGCGAACAGTCGACTCAACATTGGCTGGGGATCTCTTCGCGTCGGGGTTGGCATGGCGATGGGACAGAGCCTCTTTTATCTTGCCCAAGAGTATGCCCGCAGCGACCCACATTAAAGCCGTACCCCATTTGCCGGCGGACCCCTGCGCCCTTTGCACGGCTGTCAACACTCGCATTCGGCACGTTCTCATCGCCACCATTACCCTCTTCCCTACCCTCTTCCTGCCCCCCTCTCCTCCTCCTTCTTTCCTTCACGGAGCCAATTGTTTTCTATACCTTTTGGCTTGGAAGAGGGGTTAGGGTGGCGCTTTAGGTCATCCTACTACGTCAAGAGGTTGGGATTCTTGCATGATGGCGGCGAGGGGAGGGGAGGGGGGAGCTGTGCCTTATACCCCTGTTTCTGCGTGTACCTCTTTCTAGGCGTTCCCCTCCTCTATGTGAGGAGACGTAGTATTTCACTTTGGGGAGGCATTTGAGGTGCCTGTGCGTGTCTCGTACACCCCCCACCTTCTCTCAAAATCCCTTGGTGGGTGATGATGGGCCTTACACGCACGCGTACACACACACACACACACAGACGTACCCAGCGCTAGTTTCTTCCCCTCGCCTCTACCCTTGGTGTGTGTGTGTGTGTGTGTGTGTATGTGGGGAGACGTGACGACGTGCCTTTCCCTCGTCTACGCGGTTGTACACTGGCACCGAGGCGGGTGGTGTGTTCTGCCCCTCCCCTCTCTCTGACCATCACCGCCCCTTATCGCTACACCATTACCTCCCCTCTCTTTCCTCCTTTTCTGCCACTCGCCTACATTCCGCTCATGGGCGTGGAGGAGGTGAACCTACCCATGATTAAGCAGTTGTTCAAACTCTCTCCTTCACCCTACCCTCTATCCCACTTCCTTCCCCCCGTCTTTGATCGCTTTCACTCGGCGAGCACTGCCGGGGCCACACTGAGTGAGTGTTTTATACTCTCTTGCTTCCTCCGGTACGCAGCTTCTGAGAGTTTGTGGGCGGCGCGTGCCGAGCGGGGAAGGACCGTCAGCGCTTTGAATGGAGATGATCACAGTCGAGGGCGAACGAGAAACAAAAGGGCAAGGCGACGCATATTGGTCTCCTCCACCCCATCCCACCTCACATACTCTGCCCCGATGCTTTCTGCAGCTGCTGGCGTACTACGTATCCGGTCGAATCAGTGCGTCACTTTCATAGCAAATGGTGCCGCCAATACCGCAACTCTCGCTGGGCCAGGAGAGTGGCGACGAAAGGAGCTAGTCAGCCTCCGTCGTTTCACTGCCGGCACGACGGGGATAGGCCAGACGCGGTATCGCCAGTTTGTGCGGCTTGGCTGCAGCGCCGCGCGCCTTCACACCTTCTCGCGTGGTGGGCCATTCATGATGTCGCGCCGCCTTTATTCCGCAAAGCGAACTCTTGACTTCCCAACCGTCGACAATCAGTTTGTCTGTTATCTTCGCTCGTTACTTCGGTCTACAGGACCGTTGCCCATCTCGAAGATGGCGAGTATGATCGGGGATGAGCACCTTGAGCGTCTTGGCAGGGAGGGCGGCGGGCTCGCTCAGTTCATTCGACGGCACCCCGAGGCGTTTTGCGAGGTGCAGCTGCCCGGTTGTGTGCACGTAGCCATGGCCAGTGAGGCATGCTTGCCGTTCCGTACACCCGATCAGAAGACTCTCGGCCTCCGCGTTATTGGACTGCTAGCCATTGCACAGCACATGAGTGGCACCCATGTGGCCACCTCACTCGGCTTCGTCACGTCGACGCCGACAATAAACGACCTCTGCAAAGCGCTGCGGTGTTGGGCGCTTGTCACCCCCATGCAGCTCACGAGGTTCTTGCGCCAGCACGAAGAGGTGTTTTGGTGTCATCCAATTGCACAGCACGTGCGGCTGCGGTGTGTGAAGCCGCTCTCGACGCCGCCATCGCCACCACAGCAGGTGGGGCCAGACCGCGCTTCGTCGAGTATGAAGAACAGCCGGCTTCAGCTGTGGCTCAGCACGGTGGTGCCATCGCAGTACCACGTGCCGCTATCCTACCTAATGGACTCAGTTGTCATGACCAACATGTCGGTGAACTTATTCGATTGCGAAGCGCCATCGCTGCGGGATTTTCGAGTCGCCTTCCAGCAGTTGCCACCACAGTTCGTCGACGTGCGTGCCTTCGGCGACTCACCGATGGCCGTCTTTGTCCGGCTGCTGCGTCCAGAGCCGCTGCTGCTGCAGGTCGGAGTGCCATCGTACACGTTCGATACCCCAGCACCCGAGATCGCCGCTAGTCGCTATGACCCCACGCTATTGGGCCGGAAACTTACCGAGGCCTTGCAGCAAGGAGCAGCCGAAGATCGCCTGAAGCACCTAAGGCTGGTTAAGGGTCTCCATCTGGCGCACTTGCGCGACTTTGTGCCAGCGCACCTGGTACGCGAAATTGAGGTGTTCTACGGCCTCGTCGAGGGGGGAGATCTTCGGGTTAGCGTCCTTCTCCTCGACCGACTACGACACTTGTGGGAGGTGCAGCTGGAGTCCTCCCAAGTACGGCCATGGGCCTTCTTGCCGTCATCGGATCAGCCCTCTTCGCTGACATTAGAGACGTCACCGGTGCCGCGGGTGATGGTGCGCTTGCAGCGGATTTTAGCAGACAAAGGCGCTCAGCTTCCCGCCGACCTCTACGCGGAGCTTCCCGGCGACTTGCAGGCAGCACTGCTCCGCGTCTATGGAGCGTTCAAGGAGGCGGGTGAGTCGTGGAATGCAGCGGTTCCGTCTGCGCCGCTACAGTCGCCCGATCCGGCGACTGTCGTTGATGCGATTTCCTCCTTTGTTCACACCCACTCGCTCTTTTTCATCAAGCAGGGCGATGTCATCCTCACTCCTCGCCTCGCCGCCGAGGAGCAACGAAGGCCGATGCGGTCTGATGGGGCTCGCTTGGAGGGGAGGGGTCCTGAGGAGAGCCCCTACATTGGGAAACCGCTCGGCCCCACATCGGTTTCTCGACGGTTGGCGAAACGGGAGGGAGAAATGTCCGAGGACGAACTGGCGCGGTTTCTCCACGACGCCATCCCCGCTGGGCAGCCTGTAATAGTCGACGCTCTGCGCACCACCCTGCAAAACGAGCGTTTTCGACGTGGCCTGACGTCTGAGCAGGCGCGCCGCTTTGTCCGCCGCGAGTTCTTCGAGCGGCACAAGGGGTACTTTAAGCTGCACGAGTACTTTGCCTATGACAAGCTGGTTGTTGGCCGCGCAAAGGATCCACCGCCACCGCCGCACGTGTTGCAGCCACGAATAACTAGGATTGAGCAGGTTATTAAGTTTATGGCCCTCTTGTCGTCGCAGTCGGCAACCGACGGTGCGCTGACCCGTGCACTGCCGCGTGAAGGCCGCATGTTAGTCAAGGCTGTTGGGAGTGTCACCGATATTGCTGAGCAGCTGCCAATGTGGTTCCTCGCACAGCGAGACAAGAACAACTGCTCTTCCTCCCTCATTCGCTACATTGGGCCTCTAGCGGAATGCGAGGCGCGATCGGCATGGGCGCTGAAGCCTCCCCCAGCCGGTGTGCTGACGCGCAAGGTACCCAATGACCCATTTGCCGATATTGGGTCGGAGGAAGTGGATGGCAAGCCTTCTGGGTGGAATAGGGAGTGGGACGAGGACGAGCACGACGGAGGGGAGAGCCAGGAGGCAAGCGTGTCTCCAATGCCGCGAGCATCGACGCGATAGTATAAGGCAACATCGAAAGGCACTTGATGGGTGTGGCAAGTGTGTGCCCTCCTTGGCGCCACCACGGGGGATCTCTTGGGTGCTAGCTCCGTCATCACTACCTCCTCCTCGCCTCAGCACCACATTGTACCGCCCCTCTTTTCCCTCAGCACTGCATGGAGGCACGCGTTAGTTTTGCTGATGAGCAAGACGAGAAGTCAAGAGAGAAGAGAGAATCGGGCGAAAGTAAGCTAGGTGGCTGTCGTAGCGTGAGGAGGGCTTGTGGATAGGTGTTGCGGAGGTGCGTGGTAAGCATGGGAGAGTGTGTTTGCCTCGCAGCGATGGCGGTGGGACTGGTGGTGATGACGAGGAAGGGGGAGGGGCGAGACAAGCGCGCTCTCTCTCTCTGTGTGGTCATCTGCGAGAGCTGGGACGCTCTCATCGTGATGCATGTCCTTTCCAGAGAGGCCCGTGCGGCGGCTTTCCCGTTTCGATCTTCCGCACAAGTACCACAGCGCACTCATCGCACCCCTTGGCTTTCCTCGCAGCGTCTCTCTAGCTTCGCTTGCAGAGGGAGCCTTATGATGGGAAGCGCGCGCTGGACAAGGAAGATCCCAACATGGGTTCTTCTTGGTGGCTCTCCAATCTCCTGCCGTGCGTCGAGGTTGGGGTGTGGGGTGCACGAGTAAAGAGCGCGGACTACCATGTTGGCTTTTGCTTCTTTTTTTTTCTCGCTCGCCTTTCCTGAGGAAGACTGCGCAGTCGGGCTGGTTGAATGCAGAGAGAGAGAACGGCACACGCGTGTGTCTAGAGGTGTGTGGAGTGCAAGCAGCAGGTGTCTCTCTGTGTGTGTGTGACTCCCCCACCTCTCTTCCCCCACCTTCTGTCTCTTTTCTTGTGCATCTCCTTTCAGCAACCGCGTGCAGCCTTTTTCTGTTTTGCCTTCCCCAGTTGGCCTTGCCTTATTGTGGTAGTATCGCTTCACATGCGGGCGCACCATGCACGTGCTCTTGGCCCCCCCCCCCCCCCCACTCCCCACCCCACCCCACCATTCGCTCTGTCTCTTCCTTTTATCTTCGCCCCTCTCTCTGGTTGCCATGACGACTACCAACGGCGCTCTCCCCTGCCCACACAGGAGCATACGCGTAGTCTTAACGGCAGTTGCAGCCACGCCGAACTGCGTGTGCTGCAGAGTTACCCCCATTTCAGCCTGCATTGCTGCCTCTCTTCTCATACAAGCGAGCCTAAGCACCCATCCACACACACACACACACCCATACAACGCATCGTCTTGTGTGCCTCTCGTCGAAGCCCACCACGACCACCACCACGACCCCCCCTCCCCCTCTTCTTCACAAGCCGTTCTCTCTTCTTTTCTTTGGGGCGGAGGATTTCGGCAACGTTTTGGTTCTCACATGCGGCGTTCTGTGTATTATATGGGGCGCAGCCTCACACAGCGGCACCTGAACGCCTGCAACAGCCCGCTGGCGACCGGCTTTGTGCGGCCTAATGCGTTCTCCAGCACAATGCATGGGCTTGCAGCGTCGCCGCTGTGCGGCCTCGGCTTCATCGGTGGCGGCGGCGCTGTCATTGGCGCAAACGGCGCTCTAGTCGCATCCTCAGAGACGGCGCTGAGTCAGCTCCTGACATCCATCATTGCGCAGGGTAAGCCCGTCTCTGCGCTGGCCACTGTCGTTTGCATCCAAAATATATCAAGTTGTGTCTGTGCATGCGTAAGAGTATTACTCGGATTGACTCTAAAGATGTTCTCTCCTTTCTCGACCACGCGTGGCGATACAACAGTGACTCTGTACGCCCCTTCATTGAAGAGAGACGAACCGCAGTGACCACCTGCGCCCCTAAGCGCTAGTGAAAGGACTGTGGTGCAAGGCAGTGGGCGGGTTGCACACTCGGTGTGCTGCGCGACCACACAATGCACTGTACGCACGCCCACCCACATGCAGGCACGCCTTATATCCACTTCCGTTCATTTTGGGTTACTCCCTTGGCCACTGAGAAGCGAACCGACGGCGATGCACATGTGAGTCAGAAGAAAGGGAAGCAGAAACGAAACATAAATGCAAGAGAAAAAACACGGAGCGACGGCGAAGCTGATGATGTTGTTGCAGTTGTGTGTGGATGCTGTCGAAACACCTTTCGCATCTCTGCTGTGTGTGTCTGTCATTGTACGGACGCCGCACTGTGTTCTTGGACTCACAATCAAGGTGCCTGAGAAGCTGTGCGTCGCTCGTCTTCTCCATCTTGCCTTGTGCTGTCTGTGGCTGTGTGGTGCGCTCCTTCTCTTGTTTTTCGTTGCTTGTCCCCTTGTTGGCTACCGTGGCGAGTCTCTCTCTCTCCCCGCCGCCCTTCGAGTGTGGTACGCGTGCTCACAGTGTCCGATTTAGTCGCACAGTTACGACGACGACGACGATGCTGATGCAGCGAAAGGGATGAACGCAGGCGAGAAGAGACTTGGATGTTGCGCAGAACAGAACATACAGGGTAAAGGGGAGCGAGGTGAGAGAGCCAGAAGGAGCGGCTTAGTAGGTGATCAAGACGCTCCAGGGAGCCGCTTGGATCGGCTACTGATCGACAGGGCAGTGGGGAGACGGTCTGCTCATATGCACCCCGACTTTTGTGTGGGCTGTGTCAGACGCCCTCTCACCTCTATTCTCAGCCTTTCCACTTGATGACAATCGCCACATGCACCCCCTCTCTTTTCCCAAACCCTCCCGCCGTCACAGGGCATGTAGGACAACAGAATTGGTGCTGAGGAGTACGAGTCGCATGGCACTGCCGGCGCTATACCTTCCCCTCCCCCTCCCCTTTGGCGGCGGCAGCTCGTTCTTGAAGTGCATCCGTTACCGACTCCCCCCGCTCTCTGTCCGTGTGACTGCGTCTTTTGCTCTTGTTGTTGTTCTTCGAGTTGCCGCCTCACGTGTATTCTCCTATCGAAGCTTTGTTCGTCTCCTCTTGTTTATTTCGCCTCTGGTGCATCGGGTGGCATCGCCTTCTGGCACACTCAGGGCGTTGTTTAAGGGAGGAGCGGAGGCAAGCCTTCTCCACCAGCCTACTTGTTCTTCAATACGGGCAAATCAGCGTCGATTTGGTCGCTGTGCTCTTCCTTAAAAACACACCTTACTCACGTGCCCCGCACGAAGGAGACGGAGAGAGAGCGAGAAAGCAATGGACCTCTCCATTGCCTAGCGGAGGGCTTGTATCGGACTGTGCGCACTCGCAGTATGCGTTCGTAAAGAGGCCAAGTAGCAGTGACGCTCTGCCGACCTGTGAAGATCTGTCAGGCTTTGAGACCAGTGTGGACACCTGGGGAGGGTAGCACTCAGTATGAGTATGGGTGACTGAAAAGAGGAGGAGAAAAAGGGAAGCTGAGCGGTTGTAGACGAAGGGTGAGTAGCGTCTGCTAAAACTGCCACTCACTGTCTTCAGTTTTTTTTTTTTCACCTATTTCCTCTCTTCTCTCCCAGCTCCATCTTACCCACCTTTCTGTGCCTCTCGCTTTCACCGGGTGTTTGTTGGTTGTCCTGTCGGTGAACAATTATGTCGGCGTTACGGTGTGTGTCGAGCGACTTTGTTTGTCTCCCGCTGTGCTGTCCTACTTCAACTCACCATCGCCGCATTGTTCTCTCCTCTTCTCCTTCCTCCCCCGTCTTCGTGTTTTCCACATGCCGCGAACGTACGCGCGTACATACGTTGCGTGCGATTTCCCCCCTTTCTGTCCCGCTGTTGCGCCTGCGGCTGCTCCTTTATTGTCGGTGTGGGCCCCGTCTACATGCCCGATGTTGTTTCTTTCCGAGTCACACTGGCGTCTGCGCCGCTAGCTTGCCGTGAGCGCAAGTGCGAGAATACCAGCCGGACCAGCAGCAATGAACTTGAGTATCAAGCAAGAGTCCTTCCGTATAGAGACAATGATGAGCTCCCTGCGGAAGGAGTGTGTTAACTTGTGCTGCAGGGACCTCTACAGGGATGCAGAGCTTACCAAGGACGAGGTGCACTGTATTGATCGCTGTTCATGGCGTTACTTGCACACAAACAAGATCATCTCCAACTCACTAGACCGCAAGATTCAAGGAGGAGGCAAGAAGCTGATGTGACTGGCGCGGGCATGGAGTGCCACCGTGACGGTTCGTTTTGCCTCCTTGTTCCCTCGCTGAGCTTTGCGTCTCATCCCCAAGGATGCACCGCGGGGCACGATGCTGGGAAGGGTGGAGGTCTCACACTCGAAGCCCGTGCCCGATTCTTGCGCGGCCGCCTCCTCCTTTCTGTCTTTACGTCTGTCTTCAACGGTGAACAGGGAACGCACGGGGTCTAAGAAGGGAAGGCAGCGGGGTGCGTGGCGCCGTTGTCCAGCGTTGCTCTTGGGTCTCACCTTCTACTGGTGTCACCACTGCCTCTTCCGCTTCCTACTTCGTTTTTTTTTTTAGCGCTCGTCTTGTCGGTGCCTGCGTGTGCGTGTCCCTCTCTCTCTCTGTTATTGGTGCTGCATCGTCTCCACTGGCGTACGGGTGCGTGCGTGGTCGCGGCTGGGTAACCGCCTTTTTGGTCTCTCTTCTCTACCCCATTTTTGCCACTGCGGCTGTACCCCTTTACAAGCTCACCCGAGACGTCTTCTTCCCTTCCGTCTTCTCCCCTCTTCCCTCCCCACCGATCCCCCACAGGCGCCCCGCTTACTGTCATCCCTCGTCTTCTCCCCTTTGCTTCTGCTCTTCCCCCTTCACTCTACCCTTCTCCTTGGCAGAGGGCGATTGAGAGGGAGGTGGGCGAGAGGGGCAACGTTGTAACATGGAGAGAGGGAGGCGCAGTGGTGGCGTGGCTTCGATGGAGGTGAATGGCGTCATCACTCACGTACTGCATAACTAAAACGAAGAACAGCACGCAGAGCCCGAGAAAGGTGATAGGCGCTTCACTTACTGGAGGCATGCTCAACCTCCTCCACAGTTTACCCACCCGCGCTTCCTTCACCCCAACACTCCCCTGTGCGGTGTGTTCGCGCATGGGGTATTGAGGCGTTCTTGCCCTTGAAGTACATCAGTGGGGCACCAGGAGGGAGGGCAACCAAAGAGAGAGGCGGCATGGTCTGTCTTGTAAGTCGTTCCGACAACCTGACTTGCCACTGTATGTGGTGGCGGTGTGTTTGTGTGTGCGCGATAGCCTCCTTTGAGTGGGAAAAGGCGAGCGTACCGCTGCGATGCGTTACGTGCCCAGGTGCTTTGGGTTGCTTACCCCGTCACTCACCCTCTCCACCGCCGCTGCCGACCCCCTTCACATCCCTTCTTTTCCGCATCTTCACACTGAACGAAACTCGCCACTCCCGCCACCACTCTCTCAACGAACGCCTCACTCACTCCCTGAAACACGCGCACGCGTACGTGCGGCAGAGAGTACGCAGCAGTCGCCAAAGCTCGCCGGCAGCGCTTCGTGTCCACGTCACCGATTTATTCCCTGCGATTGAGTGAGACGGTGTTGAAGGAGCAGCAGTAAAAACACCGCCCACTACAGCCCCAACAACACAGAAGACTAGTAGAGAAAGGAACTGCAATGAGCCTCTCCTGTGCACCGCGTAAGGTGTTTCTTCTCACCTTTGTGGCGCTGCTGATCGCGAGTGTCGCTCTGGCGGAGGAGGATGACGTAAATGAATTCATCAGCGATGAGGCGGATGCCATGTATACGGCGTCGGACGCGGGCGCGGGCAGTGCAGCGTACGTGAGTCGCGTCCTGTTCCTTAACGCGTCGTCGCAGTCTTTCCCTTCCTTCCCTGCTGGCTCGAAGGTAAACGTAGCGGTGGCCTTTCAAAACAATGACAACGAAGCCTCGCAGGTGGTGTTCCTTATGACTGGCCTCCTGCAGCCCCCGCACCAGTACCACATTGTCCTTCAAAACTTTTCCGTGGTGCGCCAGGCGCGCGAGGTGAAGAAGTCGGAGACGGTGAGCATGCATTATACCTTCAGGCCGGAACCCCACCTCGAGCCCGGAGAGTACAACTTGGTGATCGGCCTCTACGTCCAGAACTCGGCAACGAACCAGACGTACTTCATCACATCTTTCAACTCCTCAATCATGCTTGAAGACCCCCTCGGCACGGATCCTCGCACCGTCCTCACGTACTTCACCTTGCTCTCCATATTTGGCGGCATCGCGTACATGGTGGGTAATAAGATGGGCATTGTGAAGATGATTAAGGCGATGGCGCACTCGAAGAGCAGCACCGGCAGCGGCGCACATCACATGGAGATGGGCACCGGAAGCACCGGCTATGACCCGGCATACATCAACGCTGAGCACCAACGCTACCGTGATGAGGTGCTGCGTAAGAAGTCGACTGATGCTCACTCTCGTCGCGCGTCCGGGTCGCCAAAGAAAAGGAAGTGAATGATTTGCCTGCACGGTGACGCATGTACGTATGCAAAGCTGTTCGCGGACGTATTATTTTTTTTTTTTTGTAAGTGGCGTGTATGGTTTGCCGATGTTACCGTGGGGTTTCCTTTCTCAGTCGAATATCCCCTGTTCTCTCTTTTTCTGTGGGCACTTTCCTATCGTTCTGGGGGGTACTCTCCGCCTCGCCTCCCCCTTCTCTCTGCGCCTGCCGCTCGTAGCATCAATGGCACACCGCCTATTCCCGCTCTCCCCTCGTCTTTTGCGTTCTTCGTTGTTGCTTCTCGACGGATGGTCACGGAGCGGGTGATCGTCGTCATGAGCACTACTGCAGCTGCTGTTAGGGATTCGTCTTGTCTGGCACACGGCTCTGAGGGCCATGGGAAAATGTGCACTTCCTTCTCGTGTGCTGGGGTGTGTTCTGCCCTCAACTCACCCCCTTCTTCTTCAGCAGAAAAAGGCTACAGCGGCAGGCAGAGAGACACAGCCATGCAGTGCGAGGGCGAGAGGTTAGGCAGCGGTGATAAAGGGGGGAACGGCCAATGGCATGGCATTAGGAGGCACGAACCTACACACTGTGAAAACATTGCCTCTTGTAGTGGTGTGTGCGGGTGTGTCTTTTCCCTCAGTGTGGTGCTACTCGTTCAGTCCACTCATTTTCTGTGATGTCTACAAGAGTGTGCACTGAGTCGTGAAAAGGGAGGTCTTCTTCGGCCATTCACGCCCTATCCGCCCGCGTCTTTGCGCTCTCTTCGCAAGATCACGCTCGTACGCACGTATAAAGCCAGGCAGAGTGCGTACAGAGGGACACGTAGAAGACACGCTCACAATCACACGTCTCCGCACAAGAACTGTGGGGCTGAATGGTGAAAGGGGGGAGGGAGAATCGTGTAGCACATGGAAGTACGAAGGGGTTGTGACTGGGCTTCTATTGACTCATGCGTACTCTTCGGCTGCCGGTTTCCCAACCCGCTCGAAACTTTTTCTTTCCCTCTCTTACCGCCCCCTCTCTCCGTCTCCCTTCACCGCTCATTGTTTGTGCGTGTGTGCTGCGAAGGTGTGGGGGGCGTGGGGACGCAGGGGAGGGGCTGCTTGGAGGACGATTGTGCGTGTGTGACGGTGCGTCGTTTTGACTGTCACGCGTTGCGTTGAGACTCGCTGAATGTTTTTGTTTGTGTAAGTGGCGCAGCTGTCCCTCGTATGCTCCGTGATGACGCACACATCAGGAGGAGAGGCAAAGACATGTGGACACTGCCAGCGCAGTCACCGGCCCTTCTACACAGAGACAGACAGGCACCCGTAGTGTTGGATGCATGAGTGCGAGCAAGTATGGAGGCGCCTCTTCGTGTAGGGCGTTGTTGTGATGGTTGCGTGTTCGCCCTTGACTGTTTTTAACATATCGGTGGAAGAAGGAAAGTGAGAATGAAGAGCACAGCAACACACGCACACACACTCACACACATACATGGGCACACCTCTACGTAACTCTGCATTCGTTGGCGCCTCTCTGCGCTCTCCCTGTTTGTTGTGAGCCGCAGTGTGCACCTGAAGCTCAGCGAAGCCGGGCGGAGGCGAAAGGGACAAAGAGCACGCAAAAGTACGCAATGAAAGTGGGGAATTTGATTGCGCACACATTCCAGTGCATCGCTCGCACTTCTGCTGGCATGCTCACTCCATCGCCCCGCTACTCTCGCAGGTTTTTCGTCGATCGACTCCCTCCAGATCGATCACTTCTTCGTACTCTCACTCCCCACCACTCTTCGCCGTCGTTGCGACGTGCGGATGTGTTCGCGTCTATGTGCACGTCGCAACGACAGCGGCAAAGGCGCGTACTTCCCCCTCGATCCCCTCAATCCATCCGCCTCGCTTCGCCCCCCTTTGTCTTGTCTTTCCTTTTCTCCATTTCTGCGAGGTATTGCAAGCCAGACCTGAGAGTGGCAGGACAGCTGGCATGTTGTGTATCGTCTGTCTTCGGAGCTCGAACAGCGCACGTGGCACACGGCAATGGTTCAGTGACCTCGGCGATTTCTCCTTGAACACTTTGTCTCTTTCCCCGCACCAGTACTGCCTTTCCCACGTCTCCTTTTCTAGCCGTTCGTTAGTCTCCGCTCTTCGTCATTGGTGCACTTCTCTTCCTCCTCGGTGCAGCCAGTGGCGTGTTTGTTTGCAACTGAACAGCCAGACGAAGCGCACTCGCTCTCTCTCTCCCGCGCGTGCACCCGCCATTGCCGCAGGTGGTGGCAGTGATGCGGTGCAGGGGAGGCTTGAGAAGAAGATGTGCACAAGCGCAGGCACCATCGCTTAGCTACTCCTGTGCCGTTGCACACAGCGGCGCTGCGTTGTGCGGGGGCGTGTTTATTTACGTGTGCCTCGACGCGCGTGGGTCTTCGTCGTGACACTGAGGTAGTAGCCTGGCGTTTCCTTTTCGCTATCTCTTCTCTACCGCCGCACACACACTCACGCACATGCACTCTCCTTTCACCTTTTGCGTGTAGCGTCGTATCAAAGCTCGCTGGTGAGCTTCTCTGGTACGCTGGACTCATGCCGGTTCATGAACGTGTCACCGCGGCCTAGGGGCTGTAGGATTTTCGAGACCTCAGTGGTTACCTTACACGGGCTAGAACGTGCGCCGTCAAAATACAAGCACATCCACCGCTCCGACAACGTTGGCGGCGTCACGCATGAGGGCAGGAAGATGGTCGTGGATAAGTTGTGCCTCACGTATATCATCGACCTTCGCACTGCGAAGGAGAAAGACGACTCGCTTACGCGTTTGCCGTTGTCTTGTACTTTCCGATCGCGATTGATAGTTGTTTCCTTACGGATGATGCGTTGAGGAAGCTGTTGATGGGAGGGAGGGGGGTGGGGTCGTCTGCAGGTGTGCTACCTCGGCGAGTCGCAGCGGCCTTCCTTATCGGCTTCAAGGATGTCTACAAGAACTTCGAGGTCCCCCTCAGAGAAAGGGGCAGCCGGCCGTGTTCCGCTGCACCCTTAGGAGGGACCGCACCGGGGTGGTCGCAGCACTCCTCTTGACCGCCCTGAACGTGCCAGAAAAAAAAGGAAAACTGTGGAGGATTTCATGCCAGCAAAGCAGTGCTGCGTACCATCACCGCGCGAAGCAGCCCACGTGGGCAATTACACCGTCCCTCAAGAGATGTATGGCATGGTGAAGGCAGACATGGAGCAGGAAGTTGGGCTAGGTGCGAAGGGGCTTGAGAAGCTGCACGACGACTACGTCCGCTCGACCCCCTCAATGCTCACGAGGGCGAAACTGTGCAACCACGACGACGGTATCGGTCTTGCATGCAAATCCGTACGTTGCAAAGGGTCACCTTCAGCAGCGCCAAGGAGGGAGACGATACGAGGAAACTTCCAACTTTTTGGGACTGTTTCGCACTGGAATGCGTCTCCTTCTCCTGCAAATGTTGGCGACTATGGCGCAACTGGCTGCCTCGCATGTTTCTCTAACGCTTGTGGATGCGTTTAGCCCTCCCCCTCTCCTCTTCTTCCCGCCCTCTTTTCGCTTGCGCATGAATGACACACGTCCTCTCACGAATGCAGGACTAGGCACTCTCACGTGGCTGTTCTTTCACCGGTGCCGCTCCCTTTTAGGTGTATTCCTTTTTTGAGTGACGGGGGTTATGAGGCGCACCTCCTGGTGTGGGACTCTATCATTTTGCTGTTCTTGTGTGTTTTCCCCTTTCCGGATGAACGCGTTACTTTTCTCCTCCCCCCTTCTTGTGCTCTGCCGGCGTCCGTGTTGCCGCTCCTCTGTCCACAGCCCCCCTCCCCCCATCTCTCCACCCAACGCCTCTTCCTGTCTTTTCTCTCTCTCTCTATTTCTCTTTGATCCCGCCTATCCTCACTTTTCTCCTGTGCCTTTGATGTCACTACTCTTCGCGCCGCCGTTGCCGCGCACGCGCGCTCTCTTTGGTTTCTTCTTTTTTTTGCCTCGTATTGAATACGATGGAGCGGGGAAAAACAGAGAGGGCAGCCAGGGCCCTCCTATGCCTGCCTCCATATCCCGCTCCGATCTCTTTCCTCCGTCTCCTTGCTTCGCGTGTCTGCCGCCACCAGCATAAAATCAGCCATCCAACACACCGACGTGAAAGCGAGAAAAAAAAGCGGGAACGCGAAAGTGTGCCCGCCATATCGCTTGCTGCAATGCCATTTATTCGCCCTGCTTGGTCTCACCCATGTGACTCTTGATTCACTACCCACCCACTCATCATTTCATCTCTACCCCCCTCCCATGTACGACCCCACTGACATGCACGTCATAGACAGTGTCAAGAATCACTCACCCCCTTCATCGTTGCTGCACCACCAGCCTCACCGCCTCTACCCCCTCGATCGGCGCTTTCTCCGATCGTATTCAGAAACCCTTTCTTCAGTTTTCCTGCTTTCTTTCTCGCCTGTCATCTCTCCCCCTTCCCCCCGCAACGGCATCGAGTTGCACCCACAAACGTTTCCCTCGAATCCCCCGGTAGGACACAGAGGGACCTGGAACACAGAAGAAGAGACCTTTCCTGTATTGGCCTCTTCTTCGCTGCTCTTTTCGTGGCCTTGCCTCTTCAGCAACGCGCTACCGAGCAGCTACAGCAGCGCCATGTCAGTTCATGCAGTCGAGGAGTCCGATGTGGGGCTGCCCAATATGCAGCTGGAGCATCACGAGCAGGCAGCGCAGCAGCAGCCTCGACCTGAGCCATCAAACGCCCCGACGCAGGTGTGCATCGACAAAACTGTTTCGCGGTCCCCGTCGGCAAAGCGCTACCGCTTTGAGGAGCAGGAGCCCAAGGACATAAGTGCAGATGCTGTGCATGTGATGGATCTCAAAGAGGACGCCCACCTCGAACATGCCGGTCGCGCTTCAGCGACAGTTGCCCTCCAAGACGACCACACCGACTTCGCGGACGCGCCTGTCGGTGATGCTGCGGCCGTGGTGGATGTGTCCTGCAGTACTCTTTGCGCTGAGGCTGATGTGACAGGCGTAAGTGACGAGACGCTTGCGGAGCCGGACCTCACCACTGGCCCTGCATGCGTAGAGGAGAAGTGTGCGCTCACGCTTTCAGTGTGCGAGCTGGAGACATCGAGCCACGCGCAGCTCTCGCAAGTGATGCCCCATGCAGTGCGCAAGGATATCCCAGTGCAGCCCTTACTATTGGAGGACGGTAATGCTGTACTGCCTCCTCTTCACCAGTGCACAGATGAAGAGGAGGCGGTCGTGTCACCGCTGCCTGTGCTCACCGAAGCACTGACGCACCTATCACAGGCTGAGGGGACAACTGAACGTGGCGCCATTGCGCACGACTCTGTCACTATCGGCACCGAGGATGCTTCCCGGTGCGAAGCTGAGGAGAGGCTGTGCCGCGATACCGAGGCAGGGCCTGTCGCGGATACCGCGAACGCAACTGAAGTTGCTTCGCGGATCCCAGTGGAGGGCGAGAAGGACAGTCTAAGATCAGCGCGCTCTTCCGAGGCTGCTACACCACCGCCGTCGCTAGCCGCCGTTGACGAGTACCCCAAAGAGGCAAGCAAGCACCTCACGTTTGCCAGCGACGCGCTGCCACAGTCATTATCGCAACGCGGGTCTTAAGGGGGGTGCGCGAGCTGCCAGTTACGCGGACCACCCCCGGCATGAGCAGACCTCGCCCACTTACGTATCGTTTTCGCTTCTCTTCTCGATCTTTTCATTAAATGTTTTTCCTTTTGCGCTTCATCAGAACTCTATGGCCCATGCGCACTCACATACTCAGAGAGCCACACAGCTCACACCGAACACGAGAGAGAGAGAGAGACACAGGCTGACGTCAATGCATGCGGATGCAGGTGCGCCAGGAGTGAAGTGAGGCCATAGCAGCTGTACGCTTGTGTATTTGCCGTGTGTGTGTGTGTGTGCTGCGTACGCCCACGGTTGTCAATCTCAGATTCCTTGTTTTTATTCATTTACTCTTCCCTAGAGGGGGGTGCGTGTGCGTGCGTGCGTGCGCCGTTTTCCTGCTTGGCTCTTCTTTGTTTTTGCCTCTCACCGTGTGATGTGAGTCACGTGCACATCGTATGCAGATTCATACAGAATGATATCGTAGTCTGCGTGTGCAGAGGGGGGAGAGAGGGGAGGGGAGGGAGGGAGTAGAGAGAGGGGGGAAGGGGAGGACGCCGTGTTTACTGGTCCCCGTGTCGCTTTGGCGTAACTCATGTTTTGTGCAACACAAAGCGGCGCGTATCTCCCTCTCCTTTCAGCTCCATCACTTCCTCCTCTCTCTTCGCTTTGCTCTGACGAGGAAAGGAGGAACACTCCACGGAAGCGCGCACACACGCGCACGTTGACGCGAAGAACGACGTATGACGCTGCCGTGACCTTTCCGTTGTCGCTTCACACGAGCGGGGCACGTCCGCTCACTCTTCGACTGCCACGACCCCCCCCCCTCCCCCCTCTCTCCTCCTTCATATGAATTTACCGCTCAAAGAGCCTGAGCTCTTCCGAGTTGTTTCCTCAGAAATAAACGCAGCAGTGCGCTACAGTGGTCTTCTTTTGAGGCCGCATGTGCGACTATTTCTCTTGTGTGCATCTCTTCTCCGTGCTGGTTATCCCACTTCCGGCCGTAGTGCCATGGGAAGTAGGGCGATGTGCTCGGGTCTCCTGTGCACTACGGGACTATGCGAACCACGGCGTTTAGTACGTGCATCTTTAGGGATGGCCAACTGGACTGCCTCCGTGCTGCCCAACTTCAGGTTTGCACCGCCACTATCCTACGTCTTTCCTCTCTTCCCCCCTCTCTCACTCCTTCTACACTCTACTGCTACTACGGCTCCCCTCTCTTACTCGCTCACCGCATTTCGCTCACCACCACCACCACCACCACCACACGCACGCACAAACGCACGTGTTTGTGCAAACATGACCTCAACGCAGCTCGTAGTGTTGCCCGTCTTTTCCATAGCTAAATTTGTCTCTCTCTCTCTCTCTGCCTTCCTCTCCCCCTCTCGACTCACTCACCCTATCCAGGATAGGGGCTAGTTGTGGTGAGCATTATCTACACGCACCAAAAACCTCTTCCCTGTCTTTTCGCTCTTCTTGCTGTCTCGTTTCACCCATTTTGTTCTCTTTTCCCTAGAAAAGCGCACCGTCCACCCCCCGCCCCACATACACACGTCATCACCAACCCCAACTCCTGTACGCGCAGCCATACCCATCAATAAGCAGAGGCGCGCGCGACAAACATGTCTCACAACCCCGACAACACTGTTCTGCTCAACGGAGGCAGTAGTCTGTACGACCATGAGTCCTCGAAGATCCATGCGGGCAGCGATCATGTTGCAGCTGCTGAACTCGATGCAACCATGAACAATGATGAAAGGGAAATGCACGAAAAATTTGATCAGATGCATGATGTCGTGATAGACAATAACACCGATCAAGAGGGGGACGGGAGGAAGCCCAATTTCCTAGTGCACCTGATGCACCGCGCGATCCCGCACGGCGGCTTCGCTAGCGGCGTCTTCAACCTCGCCGCCAGTAGTCTCGGTGCTGGTATCCTTGGTTTACCCTACGCCTTCGAGACGTCCGGCATCGCCATGGGCACAATCTACCTTATTGTGATTTATCTACTGACGGTGTACTCGGTGCGGCTGCTTGCTATCGTATACGGCAAGACGGGCATCCGCAGCTACGAGCTGACAGGGCGGTTGCTCTTTGGGCGTGGCGGCGACATCTTTGCGGCAGTCATCATGTTTGTCAAATGCATCGGTGCCTGCATTGCCTATGTAATCTGCATCAACGACTTGTGGAGTGCTTTTCTCAGCGACGAGCGCGTGCATGGGTACTACAAGACCCTGAGCTTTCAGCGCGTACTCACGTCAGTTACCTTTCTGTTACTGATGCTGCCTCTCTCGCTGCCCAGGAAGATCAACTCGCTCCGCTACGTCTCCCTCTTCGGCGTGGTCTTCGTGCTGTACTTTGTCGTCTGCGTCATTCTCCACTCCGCAACTCACGGGATGAAGGGCGGCATCAGCGGCAAGGGTCTGCGCACGTTCAACACGGGGAATCGCGCCATTCAAGGTCTTGGCCAGTTCGTCTTCGCATTTCTGTGCCAATCGAATGCGTATCAGGTCTTCAACGAAACGCCCAAGCCCAGTGTGCGCTTCTTCGAGTTGCAGGTTCTTGTCAGCATGTTTATCTGCACCGTCTTTTACTGGCTGGTGGGCTTCTTCGGCTACGCCGACTTCGCGGACAATATCGGGTCTTCGCTGTTGCGCATGTATCGTCCGTTGACGGATTACTACATCGCCGTCGCCTACATTGGCCTTGTGGTGAAGCTGTGTGTCGCCTTTGCACTGCATATTCTACCCTGCCGCGACGCGGTGCACCACCTCATCGACTGGAACCTCTACACTATTGCTTGGTGGAAGAACGCAGTTCTGTGCACATTCCTCAGTCTCGTCTCACTGCTCTGTGGCCTGTTCATCCCCAACGTGAACGTTGTGTTTGGTCTGCTCGGCTCCTTCACCGGCAGCTTCATCGCCTTTGTCTTTCCATCCCTCTTCTTCATCTACAGCGGCGGCTTCGAGCTGAAGAAGGTGGGCGCCTATGATTTCTTTGGCTCTATTTCACTCCTTATCTTCGGTGTCGTAATCATTTGCTTCGGCACAACTGCCACGATCTACGGCGTAGTGTAAGGGGAAAAGTCCCTGCTTCCCTCTTTTCGCTCTAGCATGCGAGAAAAGAGAAGCAACGCTGCTGGAGACGCGCGTCGACAGGACACTCAGGCACCAATGGAGGCTCTATCAGGGAGAGCAGAAGAGGGTGCAAGTGTTTGCCTGCGTTTGTGCACTCTTTCCTGTCCATGTGCAGACAAGCGGCGCACATGCTGGACAGCAAGCCATGGATGTGAAAGTGGCCGTAGGTGGTGCACTCAAACTAGTACGTGTGTGTGTGTGTGTGTAAATATTTACTCGTACGTTTGCTTTTGATGGGGTGCCGGTCGTGGCGGTGATGTCGACAAATTGTTTTTGGAGGGGGTACGTCTGTACACAGCAGAGGTGGGGCCTTGACCTTCTTTTTCTTTGATTTCGTCAACCACCCAGGACCCCCTCTCTTTCCGTCTCCCCGCGTTCAAGCTCCCCTACCATCTTCTAACAGGCACGTGCAAAGACGAGGAGGCAGTCGTCCGAAACCTACGCCCACCAGCAGGTGCACACAGGAAGGTGTCCACCTACACACACACACGCGCGCAAGGAATCACCGCAATTATGTAGAGAACACGAACGAGAGATGAAACACACACAAAAAAACGATACTCCCCCTCCCCCTCTCCCCCTCCCCCCTCACTCCCCCCTTCCCCCCCACTCCCCCTTCCCCCTCCCCCTTCCCCCCAATAAAAGAAAAGACGAAAAACAGAAGAAACGCATTTAAAAAAAAACAATCGCTGCAGTTTTCATATAGACGCAGCCGAAAATAAGCAGAATAACGAACTGATTTACCATCAGGCCTGTTACTACCCATCATAGTAGAGCAGACCAACGGTCACCCCCCCCTCCGCATATCTTCTACCCTTACTCCAGCGCGTCTCCCCCCCCCCTCGATCTGAACCTCTCCCTCGTACATGCGTGCGTGCGCGCACTTTCTCTGTGAAGCCCATGATGGAGGTCCCAAACGAAGAAAAGGGCGGAGCCCCCCTCGTCTTGGCATGCATACAGTGGGAGATACGTTTATGCCAACACAACGTGAATGTGTAGAGGGAGGGTCCAGATCATGAGAGAGCGAGGCTGAGAAAAAGGGGAGAGTCACAGAGACGCGTGAGGACAGTTCGCAGGTACGCACACGCGCACACACCCCTGCGGTACTTGTTTGGTAGCGATGGTGAGAGCGTTTCCAGTGAAAATGAAAAAGAAAAAAATGCCCCACCAAAACTGTCAGGTGTGCACGTCAGCCTCCTCTGTTCCCTCATCATTTTTTTTTTTTAATCTGTGCTTTGTCGCTTCCCGATATACCGTCGCCTCGGGTTCGAAGGGGCGCTTGTGTTTGCTGTGATTGTGTATTTGTAGGCGTGACTGCATCGTTGCTGTTGGATAGGAGGGTGTGTGGGTACGTGCGTGTGTGTGTGTGTGTGTGTGTGTGTGTGTGTGGCGCGAGGTGTTTCCTGGAGGTGGGCCAACATTATGATTTCATGCCTCTCCCTCTTTTTAAAGCCCTTTACTCTTTTTTTTTTCTCTAGTGAGGTCGACTACTTCTCAATTCGCTCCTTTCCATCCCCACCTCATCTGGCATGTCTGTCTCCCTGTGTGTGCATCCGGCTCTTTTGGTTTGCTTTGCAAAATGAGGAAGAGGGAATGCTACCATGCGGCGCAGGAATGCCTGAGGGAAGGAAATGAGGTGCATCGAATAGGGCTTCTGGGCGAGTGCTGGCGTGGGCAAACAACTGAGTGTGACATGCTGTATGGCGTGTAGGCGTTTATTATTTGGAATACTTCGCGTTGTGACTCGCGTCATGAAGCCCGCGTCGCGTGACGCATCCACATATCCGGTCTTCCCCCCCCCCCCCCCCAAAGCACCGAGAGACACACACACACACACTTGTGCTTTGTTTGCACCCCCTCCTCTCATTTCCCTCTCCCCACTTCCTCCTTCCTTTTGCCTATTTTTCCTTGTGCATCTTCATTGTACGCAAACTCCCTTGTATGCGTCTTTACTCTCTCTCTCTCCACTGATGAAGCGATTAATGTCAAAACGAGTTCCCTCCCCCCTTCTGATTTCGTTTCCCCGCTGCTGGGGCGTATTTCTGTGTGCACACACGTGCGGCCGTTTGGATGTGTGGACGTGCATATCTGCCAGCGCTGGTTGCGCAGAACTGCTGAGTTTTCTGAAAACTGCATGCGCGCATGTGTGCGCCGCTCCTTCTCCATGCCCATGCACACAACTGACTATAAATTGTTTTCTTCCCTGTGTTGTCTACGCCCTATCAATGGAGAAATCGCCAGGCATGACAGCGGTTCTGCGATTGCCTTGTCGTCTTTTCCCTCTCTGTCCCCTCTCTCTCTTTTACCTCCCTTCTCACTATTTTGGGCCCTCGTCCGTTAAGTTCAGATGCCCCTCGAAGACGCGCAGCGACACCGATAAATTTGACTTTTTCTTTTTTTTTTCTCTCCACTTTACTGCAATGCCCTCTACCGTATCTCCTCCCACAGGAAGCACGGCGCCCCCCTTACCAACGCGCCGACCGTTGCACTTTCGATGCGGCGCCTTAGAAACAGCAACAGCAGCATGTCTACGCTATACTGTCTTTCAGCTGAGCTGTTTCTGGCGTAGGCTCTCTTTTGCTCTCATACACACACACAGGGACACCCCATGTAAAGGCGGCGGGCCAGTCAGCCGATCCCCTTCTCGCTCCGCGATTGTTTCCCTTTTTCTTTTTGGCGACTGCCACGAGTGTGAGGAGCAGCCAGAAATGGAGTGTGTCCGTGATGCGGTGATCCTAAAGATAAGAGAGAGTGTGTGTGTGTGTGAGAGAGCGAGGTGCAAAGCGAGATTGGGCTATGGGTGGAGTATTGGGGCGAGTATGCCTCCTTACAGCCTCTCGCAGCTTCTTTCTCGCCTATTCGCTACGATTTCTTTTCTGGCAATACTGTTTTTTGTCCTCCTTCACCTTGCAGTATAGTGCGGTGTATCGGCGACACATCGCGGGGGTGATCGATGTGCTTTTCGTGGGCAAAAAGTGAAGGGCATTTTAAATGTTAAGAAATGAAGAGAGACGGATCGACACACACACACACACGCAGACGACACGAAGAAGAAAAGGGCAAGAAAATCCCTCGCGTCCATTTCTTCTTCTTCGCGACGCTCTGCGTGTCCCTTTATGACGACGGGGGAGGGGGACACCGCACCGTGCGTGGTGTCGTGGTGCAGCACCGTATCTCTGTGGGAGAGCCGGCGCCTCCCCGAGTGGGAGGCCCCTGGCGGCGGCTGACACGACGGGCACGGCTGTGACGCGGCCAGCGGGCGATGGATAGAAATCGAGGCTGGGGTTGTGCTCAGATGACTGATTCTGCATTGCCGTGGCGTGTGTCTCTACCGCTGCGCCGCACCACACGATGGGTCACTGACAGTGTCAGGGGCGGATCGAGGGGCGCTTGGCGCATGCTGTATGATTGAGAACGGGCCCAGTGCGCGAAGATACGCATCGCATTTCAACTGTGCGTGCGCTCCGCGTTGTTGCTTTTCCCTTTGTGCACATGTGCGTGTGCATGTGTGTGTGTGTGTATGACTGTGTTCATATTTGTCTGTCTACTTCACTGATGCGTCTCGGCTTTATCTCTTTCTATTTTTCTTTCCTCACCTTTTGCTATCGCTGGTGTCGGAAAATGTGTTGGTGTGCGCGTGTAGTGAAGTGAGGGGGGTGTAGGGAATTAGCGCTGCGATTTTTGGAATGCGCGCCCTGTACAAGAAGACTGTTCACTCAGTCATTTGTTCTCCCCCCCACCTCAAACCCATTCATCTCCGCCTTTTCCTCTGCATGAATGCTAGATCTATCACGTGAAGATGCATGGCTGTCACGCATAAGCTCCTTATTTGTGTTGTTGTTGCTCTTACCTTTGCGAGGCTCTCTAGTTGTATTGAATGCGTACTCGCTTGTGCATCTCTCTCTGCGTGAGTGCGTATGCCTGTCGCCACCAACGCCTGCTGACTCAAAGTGTAGGAAATCTGCGCGTCCCTCTCTCGCGACTTCCTCTTTTCCATTTCTCATTTTTCTTTTTCACTTTATCGAAGGTGCGTTGCTGTGCCAATTCTGCTTCCCCCTTCATCTTCCACGCTTATTCCCTGGTTTCTCCGGGCAGGTGTGTGCGTGTATTCCTGCGCTGGCGTTGGTGTACGGGGTTATCGTTTTCTCATGTGTGGTTGACGCGGCGGCTGGCCATTTGTGTGTGCGTGTATGTGCATTCCATTTTTTTTTCTCTCGATTCATATATCTACCCATATCTTTTTCCTTGTGTCCGCCTCCTATACTGAGGCTCCCTCTTGTTGTGTTCGGTGCCTCAATGTATATCTTCGTGTTCTCCTCTTTTAGCCTCTCTCTCTTTTTCTCTCCTCGCTCTCTCCCCTCTCTCTCCTTCTCCCACCTCCTGCGTTGCTTTGGCTGGGCTGTTGAGCTGCCGCGGATTATTCTCTCCACCGTCGACAAAGCACCCAAGCAATCGTGCAGACACACAGCTGAGCGCAAAGCACACACAGAAGGAGCGAGGAGCCAGCATGACGTGAACAAGAGGTGGACTGTCGAGTAATGCGGATGCGAAAAGTTGTAATGGTGTTCCCCTCCTCCTCCTGCTACCCCGTCCAGGGCCCACTGAGGGCCGTGCATTGAACGTGCAAGTGGGTGTTGGGGCCGTTCTTCATTTCTCTCCTATGCGCCGTTCTTCCTTCTGTCGAATGAGTCACGCCTCCCACTGTTAAAGTGGCGTAGATGCGCTGCTCTCGTTGGTGGTGTTCGCTTTGCTATTGCCTAGGCATACCCCACCTCCTCCCACCTCCTCCGCCTGCGCCCCTCTCCCGCTCTCTCTCTCTCTCTCAGTGGGGCGCACAAGGGTGCCGAAAAATGGGGGAAAGGGAAAGAGGATGGAGGGAGCACAAGGAAGAGCGAGAGAGGAAGAGACAGCAACTTCACCCCCTTGGGTTCTTCTCCATCATGGTATGCCTGCGTGTCTGCGTGTGGTCGTGTGCTGTGCTTGAGGCTTTCATCTTCGTTTCGTTCTCTGCTTGTACGTCGTCGTGTGACTCTCTATGCGGAATGCGTTCGTAGTAAAATGTGATGGGCGAAAGGAGGAGAGGAGTGGCGTGGAGAGGAGGTGTTTGCGTGTCGTGGAATCCACAAAGAAACAAAGAAATGAGGGACACAGTGACAAGAAGACAAGAAAAGGAAGTGCTGTCTTGTCTCTCTCTCTCTCTCTCCTTCTCACCCCTCGCTAACGTAGACGAGCCTTTGAAAACGCAACCTACAATAACAGCATAGGCACTGCTTCTCCGTTCTCTTCTGGTCACCATTGATCACCCACCCTGCACGTCCACACACGTGCAGGCAGAGAGAGAGAGAGAGGGAGACGCGATTCTCTGTGCATCATCAGCACTCTCGACCTGTGCGAAAGCGCGTGCGTCAAGAGAGAGGAGGGCTGAGATAGCGTGCATCGGAGGAGCCATCCATGGTGGCGTTCAGCAAGCGATACAAACAAGAAGACGCCTCTCTTCCCGCTTGCTGTGTCACTTCTCCATTGATGTGGTGTTCACGCAACACATTTGTAATGACGCCCGTGCCCGCGTGGCTCACGTTTGATGTCGATGCGCGTGCATTTCTAGCGGTCGTGTTGTGGTTGCGTCTGCGCTTTCTTCTTAAAGTTTGTGGCGAGCGTTTTGTGAATCTGGTCCCCACCGACACTCCTCTTCTTCTTGCCCCTCTCCTTCTCCCTCTCTCTCTCTCTTACACGCACACCCATACACAGACAAGCACATGTACGCGCACCGATTTCCCTTATCTTGCGAATACATCCATCTGCAGACCGCCGCCTCACCACACTCGTAGGCAAGTGCTTCCATTGTAGCTAAGCGATGCAGTGGTTCTTCAGGAGTCGAAGCAGCAGCCAGGGCAGAGAAGAAAATCAAGCGAAGAGGAACGACCACCAGATGACAGTTTGGTAGCCTTCGCTTGAGGTGTTTGTCATTCATCATTTTCCTATTTTTACTTGTCGAAGGGATCTCTCTGATTTGGAACGTGTGGAGCTGCAGCAGCACCGCAGTGAAGGGAACTGGTGTTCCTGCAGCACTGACGCACAGCTGCGGAGGCGCAACGTGAGTAGGCCCTCATGGAAGAGGGAGGGGAGAGCTATGAGAGGATAATGAAGACCCCAGCAAACACTCTGCTGGCGGCAGAGCCCGCTCAATGGCCGCTGCAGTGCTCGGTTGACACTCGAATTCACTCATTCCTGCTGCTCATCGCTGGCCTTGTTTTCAGCAACGGGGTCCATGCAGGCATGGCTTTTGACGACAATAGTGCTATCATCGCCAACCCCGACACCCGCGCAGACAAGACATCGCTCGGCTCCATCTTTTACAATGACTTCTGGGGAACTCCGCTGGACCACTTCGAGTCAAACGGGTCGTACCGCCCCATCACCGTGCTAACCTTTCGCATTCAGCACTGGTTGATGGGCTACCGCCACAGCCCAGCCTTCCTCCACGGCTTGAATTACATTGTCGCATACCTCAACGTGTGTCTCGTCTTTTATCTCGCCCGCCTGTACGTCTACGTGGTGGTGCCCAGGGCGGTACTCTCCGTTGAGAATGCCAAAGCGCAGTCCTGCGTGGCTGTGCTGACCACTCCTGTTCATGTGGTGCCGCTGATGGCGGCTCTGCTGTACCTCGTCCACCCCGTCCATGTCGACGCCGTCACGTCCATCGTGGGGCGGTGTGAGCTGCTTTACTGCTTCTTTGGACTGATCGGATTCTTCGGCATCCACAGGTATCTGAACCAAGTCGATGCGCTGACCAGCAAAGCCGCTGGGACCCCAACTACCCACGCAAAGAAGCCGAAAAGGGAGCGCTTACACCGGAGAGGGCCTCACAAGCGCGTTTTCAGTAAACTTTATGTTCTCTTGTCCGTCTTGGCACTTGCAATGGGCATCCTCTGCAAGGACAGCGCTGTCACGTTCACCGCCATCTATGGCGTGCACGCATGCGTCATGTACGCCTGTGGACGGTGCCAGAAGCGCCACTCGTTGACGGTGATCGTGCTGGCTGTAGTGGAGCTGCTCGGCTATCTCGCCTTTCGACGAGAGTTCATTGGCAACATCGACCTACGGACGAGCCCGCTGCTGAGTCAGACGGAGCACCCGCAGTACTTTGTGCCCAAAGGTCTCTTTCACTGGCTCAGTATTCGGTGGTTAATTCAAGTGACGAACTTGAGGCTGCTCTTATTTCCTACATCGCTGTGTAACGAGTACAGCTTTGATTGCATCTCACATGTGTACACCATGCACGATCCACGCGTGCCGGGCTTTCTTGCGATCACTGGCGCTGCCGTGCTTACACTGCTGAGTCTGTTGCTCGGCACTTTTGCGTACCGCTCGCGCGCCGCGCTGGTGGGCCTCGTCGGCTTCCTCTGGATGGCAATCCCTTACGCTCCGGTTAGCCACCTCTTCGTGGCCGTTGGCACCTTCATCGCGGAGCGCTGCCTGTACGTGCCGTCTATTGGCGCGGTACTGCTCATCACCTTCATCGTGGCCGCCCCGGGGCTTCGCCGGGGGGTCGTGACTCGCTACTTCTACACGCTACTGTTGCTGTGCGCTGGCTGGGGTGTCTTTTCCTACCGACGCAACGAAGACTGGCATTCGAACGAGCACTTGGCCCGGGCCGCCACTCGTAGTTGCCCCAATAGTGGGAAGGCACACTTCCAGCTCGCTGCCGCCGTCGCCGCCCGCGAGGACCTCGTGACGCCGGAGGTGGTAGCTTTGGCGCGGCGTTCGCTGGAGCTAGATCCGTCATCACACCGTGGCTACTACCACTTGGCTCTCTATGAACTGAGGGTTAACCACGACACGCGCACGGCGTACGAGTACCTCCGCAAGTGTATGGACGACCTGTTTGCCTACAAGCCCTGTGAGGATCTTTACGAGCGGGTGCGCAATATCCTGCACCCCAAGATGACCGACATAGAGCAATACGTGGATCTCGCCACTATTGTACCCCGCGACTCGTACAAGGCCGTATACCTCCGCCAGGCCGGCATCATAGCGCTGCAGCGCGACGCCAAACCGTGTCTGGCCAAGACACTGCTTCACAGCGCTATGACCAGGTGGAATAATTCAAAGCTGTATTGGATGTCGGACGAAGTGAGTCGGAAGGCTGGGGATGTCACGTACTGCAACGCGCTCTACTGGTACGAGCACTCAGTCTTGGAGTGCGAGAAGCAGTCAATGCCTGGCGTTGTCGACTCGGCGAGTGCAGATGAGGAGAGCGAAGGAGGCGACAACGGCGCTGATTCCAGTAGTCCGCAGCCGTCGAGGAGGGGGTTTCCTCCTACACCGCAGGAGGCAGTGCGTCGAGCGGCGACCGCCGCGGAACTCTTCCGTCACTGCGGCACTGACTGGCGTAGCTTCCTAGCCCAGCCAAGGTACAACTACCCCACAATCCCATATCGCATGACTTCGTACATTTCTGTTGGGAGCTACACTGCCGCCTTCATCGCCCACTTTATCAACTACACCGCGAGCGATACACCGGAACGGAATGCGGTGCTGCTAAGCTACCTAGACACGACGGTGCGCCTGTACTCTCACCTCAGCACTTTCGTGCATGACGACTACGTGGCTGAGAAGCTAGGCCAGCTATTCAAGGACCAGACGCAGGCCGTTATGCGACAATCGTCGGTGGCTCGCCGTACGCTTCTCGGCAACCTGCACATGCCTCTGCGCGAGCTCCAAAGTGCCAGTTCACTCAGTATCACTCAAACAGAGACGCTCCGGCGTCTTCTGGCTCTCTCTCCATGGGCAAGCGAGCTCTTATCCTTCACTTCTTAGCGTTAGGGAGGTACCTTTTCAACTGGTAGAGGGGGAGGGAAAGAGCGCAAGCATCTGTGTGACAGCCCTCCCCTCTCTTCGATGTGTCGCTGGTTGATCCACTACTCTCTGTTTCTCATTTCTCTAGCGCTTCGACTTTCTACTCCGACCTTCGCTTTTCTCCTTTGTTTGGCGGTTTTTGTTTCCGTGGTAACTCCTGTGCGTGTGCGTGTATGTGTGTGTGTGTGTGTGGGGGGGGCATTTGACGACGTGGGCCTGTGTGGATGTGGTTGAGCCACCGCTCACGTCAGCGGAGTAGAACGTCTCTTCTCATGCGCCCATCATGACTGCGAAGTTCCCTCGGTTTCCTTTGTTTTCATCTTCCGTCTCGCTCGTCTTAGCCATGCCTGTAGATCGGCAGAAGTGGGGGGTGGTGGTGGACCATCGCAGGTGTGTGGGCGTGTGTCTTTCTTTAGCGTCGTTTGTGTATAGGCCGTGATGGACGTTGGTGACTGTACATGTGCACAGGTTTGCGCTCATGACGCCTCTTCACTGGGGCGCTCGTGTGCAGCGATATACATATATGTATATACATATACATCCATATACATATATATACATATACATATACATCCATATACATACATATATATATATACATACTGGGTGCGTTGTTTTCTTCTTGGTGGCTTCCTCGTCGATGTTGTTCTTCTTGTCCTTTGCTGCGTCCGCTATTCCCACTGCCCCATGTCGCCTCCCTCCCCCCTCCTCCCCTTTGTCTGTCTCTTTACCCCCTACAACCCCCGCCCCACGTCCTCCCCACCCCCTCTTCGTTGCCACGCGCGCCTTTTGGCAGCATTATGAAACACTGGAAAACAATCGAAAAGAGGGTAGAAGTGCTCATACGGTACCTTCATCGTGTGAAGGTCCACGGCCTGCAAGGGGGGCCTCTTTCGTGCACCTTCACTCTTTACCCCAGACGTATTTTCGATACCTCCCGCCGACGTGCAAACTCGTAGATGCGTGGCAGCCACCGTCAGCAAGGCTGCGCCGCTCACCCCTCACCCCCCACAGACACACCCACACAGCTTCGGTACGATGCCTCCGTGCCTAGGTTATGTTGCATGACTAGGTACACCTTGCTTCATGTGTCAGAGAGCTGGGCTCACTTACATAGACCTGCTGGCGGACCCAGCACCTCACTCATCTCTCTTCCCCTCCTACCACGAATCCCTGCCTATGCCTGCGTTTTGCCCCCTTCCTCACGCAACTTGTCGGCCATGTCGATTTTCAGCTAATCGGCGCAGGCACTTCCGGCACGTGTGCGTCTTCGCTTTTTTTTTTGCGTTTGTCTTCTCTTGTGCTTTGTAGCGCGTTGTGCATGTCTCTGTGAGGTTGCGTGCGCGTGTGCGTGTGTTTGCGTCTTGTCTCGCTTCGAATTTTGGATTGAGCAACCCCCACCACCATCGACACGCTCCCCCACTTTACTTCCCCATTTACGCCAGTCAAAATGCCCACCCTGCACGCAGCAAAGCGTGGGCGCAGCCATAGCAGCGCTGTGAGGATTCAGGAGAGTAAGTCGCACCGTTCTGCCTCGCCTCGCAACGGTAGCGAACACGGCATCCACCCACGCCGCCCTGCAGCACGCGCGGCCGGCGCCGGCCACGAGCGCGGTTCACATCTGCACACCTCTGGGGCGCTTCGGCTGAAGAAAGGGAAGACAAAGTACCACGAGAGGAAGTTCCGTGAACGACGGGACCCTCAACAGCAGTACCAGCACAGCGGTGCCTCGCGCGTCCACGCTGACCCGACGCGCGGCAATGGCCACAATGCTACTCGACCCCTTCGCACAGCGTGTTCCAACCGCACCAAGGACGTCGATATCCACCTCGCCGCCAAGATATCCGCTGATCTGCGGGAAAGGATTAACATTTTCAAGACTCGTCGTGCCAACCACGAGATCTTTGGCCGAGACCTCAACGAGCGCCTCTTCCGCTTCGTGCCGCCGCAGCTGATTCAGCAGCACATGCCAGATTCAGTCTCATCGTTTCGCACTTACCTGTCAAAGTTCCAGAAAGGGGCGCCGAGTATGGTAAGCGCCTTTGCGTCGTGGTACGAGTGGGCCTCCTTTGAAGCGAACAAGGGCAAGACGTTTGCGAAGCCGCCTAGTAGCCGTGCTGCCACGGAGGCTGCGGAGGAGAGGGACGAAGAGGCCACCCCGGTGAAGGGGGAGACGATGGTGGTCGGCGCGGAGGACAAGGGGGCATTTGGCAAGAAGGTGAGCCAGACGCGTCAGGTCATGTCGCAGACGTTGAAAGAGCGGGAGCACATGCGGGCGTTGCTGCACATGTGTCTGCGCCACAACGTCGAGAAGCGCAAGCAAGGCCAACACGCCTTCCTTAATCACCTCAACGCAAAGCTGAGTGAGGACGACGTGGACACACGCAACCTTGAGCGCCTTCGCGGGTCAGTGCACCATTCCGTTGTCTACGCTCTGTCGCGCCTACTGCTCGGCATGGTGACGGACGACTTTGCCATGCTATGTCTCCACTGTCACGCCTTGTTCCTTGTCATGCGGCAGACGAACATTACCCCGGCTATCGTCCTGGAGCTGATGGACGAGGAATTCACCTTGAGCACGCGTATGAAGGCGGTGAAGCTTCGCCTCGAGTCGCGCTCTCACCGCCACGATGACAATGACGACGACGGCGGCGACGACGGTGACATCGACCCCGACGACATCAGCGACCCGACAAAGGGCGAGCGCAACCAGCGCTTGATGGCGACTGTGTTCGGGCTTGGCGCTGTAGTAGCTTCACAGAAGGCCCTCAAGCCGTCCGAAGCATCTTGGCTTGCTACAGTGCTCGCCTTTGCCTACGTGGAGCAAAAGGTGACTCGCGTACTCTCGGCAAACGTCCTGTTCGACGTGCTGGCGCAGCACAGCAACGTTTATCAGCAGGAAGAAGCGTTGCAGTGGTTGACGTTTGCCTTCTTTCATTACCCCAAGATGGAATACTTCCGGCCGGAGGCGATACAACTCTTGCTGCGCCTCATGGAGACTGACGCGAAGCCGCCAGCGCGTGCACTGCCCGCCACGGTCGAGGAGTACCTCACCCTCGACCCACTCAACCCCACCACAATGGAGCAGATCAGCAATGCCCTGTTTCGCAAGGAGCAGGTGACCGCTTACCACCCGATGATGCACCCGGTGTGGCACGACATCTTTCAGCTTGTTTTACGCCGCGTCGCCATGGGTGAGTCGATGAAGGAGCACCTTAGCACGATCCTGCACAACGTAATCGTGCCATACCGCCGTGGTAGCGCTGATGTCCCACGACGAGCGCTCTTCCAGAACCTCGTGACCGAGTTGGGTCACATCGCGGTGCAGTCGGACGACGCCGAGCAGCGTATGGAAGTACTGAAGCTGGCGAGCACGCATGTTGGGTACGGCAAGCGCACGTCGGCGAAGCCGACGCCGATGCAGGAGCTGAAGCAGATGCCTGTCTCCGTCCTCCACCGTAAGGTTGAGGACCTCCTCCGGCAGTATGCCATGACTGTCGATTCGGATCCGGCAGCCGTGACGAACCGCACGTGGGTGCTACGTGAGCTGCGCAACTGCCTCTACGTGCCCGTGCGGGAAGGCGTCGATCATGCGTACGTGGATATCGCCGTGATGCAGCTGCTCGAATTTGGCCTGTTCCCTCCGCGGCACTCGCGTGACACGCTCAATCAGAATCGCTGTATCTTCCTCTTTGCGGATGTTCACTCCTTCACTTTCCACGGCTCGCTGACTCGCCCAAAGAGCTCTGTGGCATTCACGACGATCATCAGTGCTTACCTCGCGGCAGAGGAGAAGTCGAAGACGCGCTACACCACGGCCGTCCAGCAGAGCGCCTTCCGTAAGGCTCGCAACCGAATCGTGGAGGTTGTGGAGGCCGCTGATGAGCAGCGGAGCGTTCTCTTCTACGAGTATAGGGACATGGAAATTCTTCTGGTGTTGCTGTTTCTCATGCTCAGCGTCGACGACCCTACGAATAGCGACGCTGTGGTGATAGCCAAGAGCGTTGTCCCAGACATAGTGCAGTTCTACACCACCGGCACGCTGGAGACGCTCGACCTGTTCTTCGACGCCCTGATGGCGCTTTTCATGCGTACGAGTGCGCCGCTGCACGTGATGCCGCTTATGACGTGTGTGCGGCGCATTGCCATGGGTTTTATCCTGAAGTTCGCCAAGTTTATTCGGACAAGGAGCACGCTGGACATTCTTCTGGCGCCGCTAAAGGATGCATACCACACGGACAGCCGCGAGCAGGCACGCCAGCGCAAGGCGAGGCAGGCGGCGGAGAACGATGACGATCAAAACTCGAGCGACGAGGAGGGCGACGATGCTGATGCTGCCTCTGACGAAGACGACGTGGGCGGCGACGACTACGGGGAGGCGGCCGAGGACGATGCGAACAGCTCTGTTGTAGAATCCTCCACGGAGGACGTCTCCGCCACTGCGAGTGATGACAGCGACACAGAGACGGAGACGTCGGAGGAGAAAGAGGACAGGGAAGCAACGGCGGACGCGGTCGCCAAGGTGGAGTTGAACGAGACGTCGAGCGAGAGTGACGAGGAGGACGCCTTTGACGAGGAGGAGGCGCCGACGCAGCAGTACATCGATGCCCTGAAGGGCATGGTTGGCGGCATGGACCTCGAGCACATGTACCCCACCGACACCGCAAACCAAAAGGCAGACGTGGTCCGTGCCATCCGCCTCGCCACGCGTGTTGGTCTCGCTATGCGCAGCGCCGAGGTGGTGCACGTCTTCCAGGTGCTGCTGGCGGTTGCCCGTGAGAATGTGAAGACGGCGGACGACGTCGTCTTTCACAGCGTGGTCTCCTCGCTGGAGATGTTGCTGCTCACCAAGAACCGGTACTTCGGCTCCTTTGTGAGGGCGATGGATCTATTTCAGCTGCTTGGCGACATCCAGAGCTACCTGCGCAAGCTCAGCCGGGTGCTGGTGAATAAGGACAAGGTCATGGCCAAGGCGGCCACGACGGCTCGTCGTCGCCTCGTCACGCTCAAAGGTGTCGCGCTGCGCGTGTTCCACTTTGTTGCGATGCTGGCCAGCAAAAACCACGCCAATGAGGAGGTGCGTATTGTGCTGAACGAGTACTACAAGTCTGTATTTTGCGACCGCGGGTGGGACACGAAAAAACTGTTGCCCGCGTTGAAGAAGGACCTCTACCACTACCGCCAAGGCTTTGCCTGGGCTCTGCTTCCTGCTGTGCTTGAGAAGAACGAGGAGGTGCTGCCCTTGGAAGGCGCGCAGCGCGTACGCGTCTTCACCGGCTGCTGTGTCTTTGTGGAGGCGATGCTCCCGCGGCTCAGCGGGCTACCCGGCGAGTTGAAGCGCAGCGCTGGCGCTGCCATCTGCGGCTTTATACAGTCGGTTTCGGTGGCGCAGGTCTTTGCTATGAAGCACACTCTTCCGTACAACTACCTCCACACAGTGAAGATGGTGGTGCAGTACAACAGCCGTGTGCACCTCGACACCGCATGGGTTGCGTCGGCGGTGATCACGCCGGCGGTGGATGACGACAACATTTTGTTATCTGCCGCCTCGATTCGGCTGCTTGGCACGATGGAACGCATGCTAGGCCTCACCCCACGCGCGCGAGAGACGAAGGCGCCATCGCCGGTGAAGGTGCTGTATGAGCAGTTTGTGAAGCAAGGTGCAAAGGAGAAGAGCGATTTCTACCGCCGCGCGAAGAAAGTACGCAGCCGCGTTCTCAAAGCCCTCTTGGCACACCGCAACGATGACCCAACAGACGAAGAGCGCTCGTCAAAGCGGCGGCGCAAGGAGGAGCTAAAGATCGAGGACCGCCTGCAGCGCCAGGTGCTTCGCAGCGCCCGCAGCAAAGCGCTCACAAAGGAGGAACGAGAGGAGAAGCGCAAGCGTATAGTGATGGCGAAGCAGGAGCGTATCGCCAAGAATCGTGAGCGCAAGCGTCGTCTACACGAAGCTCGGCAGCGCTCGTTCGAAAAGTGGCGTCAAGCGAAGCTCACGGCTGCGTTGCAGCTGGATAACGCGGATGATTAAGCCGTGCTCCTGCAGTGGTGCATGGCAGTCACGGACGCCTGGTTGATTTTGTGCCTCTGTACTTACTGGGTGGTTGTGTAAAGAGGCGCAGTCGTTTGTTGTGTTGCTTCGTTCGCCTTTCTGATTTTTCTTTTCTGCGGTGGTGCCCTTTCTAAGGACAGCGCGTACTAATTGTTTAGGGGTGGTGGTGGTGGTGGTGGGGTCGCCGAGGCTAGCCCACACGCCTGCCCATCCTCATCCTCTCTTCTTAGGGCATCTCAGCCCCCCCCCCCCCCCTCTCTCTCTCTGTGTGTGTGTGTGGGAGGGGCGGGGTCTTCTCGCCTATGTTTGGGTAAACACGTTTAAGCACTTTTTTCTCTCGTTCTCTTCCTTTCTTTCGTTTCCCCTGCATGCTCTGTTGTGGAGCATGGCGTTGGCGGGTATGTCGATGTCTTTGATGATGACGGGATGGTGGTCGTGTTGGGTGGAGATATGGTGCGTATAGGTCTGTAGGTGGTGGTAGTGGGGGGAGGGGAGAGAGCCGGCGTGGACTCTTGGCTGTTTCCCTCACCCTTTTTTTCATCTTCCCTCTCTTTATGCCCACCAACACAACTACGGCGTTTAAATATAGGCGTGCATCACATTGCCTCGCTCATAATGGATGCGTTGGTGCAGAACTGTGTCCTGGTAAGCACCAAGCACACATGGACTTCTCTTTTCCCTTTTCTTCTCGACCGACAACAACAAACACACACACAAACACGCGCAAAAGTGAGCAGCAGGACTCTCCTGACTGCTGGTGGCAGCTGCACTGATGCGTTCGCGCATAGCGACACCGCCACTAGCTTTCGAAAAAGCGACGGTGCAAACTACCCTCTCCTCTCTCTCTCTACACGTATCTATGAGTCGTTGACTTATCCTCGTGGGCTTGTGAGACGTCAGGTCGTACACACCTGGAGGTATTGGCGCTGCCTCCTCCGCAAATGCGCACCGACACGGAGACACAACGCGCTCTACAGCCTGTATTGGTTCTTTTGCAACTCGTTCTCTGTCCCTCTCCCTATTGCTTTCACCGCTCTGCTGCTGTTGTTCTCTGGGCCGTTGTTCGGAGAGAAGTCGGGGTTGCTGAGCTGAGCGTTAGAGCGGTCCTGTGAGTGTGGTCATCTTTGCGTATCGGTGGGTGTTTTCGCGTGGCCCCCGCGACAAGACGTGAGTCAAACCTGCTGCTGCGTGCCCATCGCTGCACTTTCTCTTCACGCTCGTTCCCTCTCTACCCTCGAGCATCGTCGTGACGGCACCGAGGGATTGCTGTGTTACGTGCTTTGCGGACTCCCGTTTGCTCGTGTCAGCTCCTCCCCCTTCCCGTTTCCTTTCCTCACTAGTGCTCGCCTGCCACGCTGCTGTAGGATCTCCAAGTACTTTGTGTCGAACACCACATTCGGTATGGAGGCCTAGTGCGCAGTCTGCTGCTGTTTAGGGACGGATCCGGTGGAGAGTAGCAAGTGGCAACATATCTTCTGCCGGAGATGCATAGAGGGGCTCGAGACGTGCCCCGTTTGTTGTGAGCCTGTCGCGGGTCTCAGCACACTCGGTAAGTTTATTCTACGAATACTACAGCGCAAGCAGGGGTCATGCAGTGCGTGTCCCTGGAAGGGTACGTACAGCGACTTTAAAGAGAAGCATCCGAATTGCCGTGAAGCTGCCGAGGTGCAGTCTAGCGGCGAGGACAAGAACCCGGTGATAAGAGAGGGTGTGTAACCAGGCAGCAGGAGTACTACGTAGAAGGTGGGGGCACCGGATTTGGTGGATCGGCGCCCTTGCCGGTCTCTGTGACCCCCCTCTCGTTGCGTTACGAGGCGGCTGCAATTGCCAACAGCGCTAGCGGACAGAATCGTTCTCACGTCACGAATAACAGCACACCCGCCGCTGACGATCGCCTCACAAGCGAGCAGCGTGCCCAGTGGCGGCAGTGCTTGACCGTGACAGCACTGGACTAGGGAATGTCTGATGCGGAGTACGGCGAGCTGCCTCAGCGTTTCCCCGACTTCGCAGTTCTTGCTCCCAATAGAAGCATGACGCCAGAACTGCGCTGGCACGGCGCGCGCCGAGTGCTGCAGTCCTTCAACTACCCCAACCATCCAGACAATGTGAGAAACCCCTTCGGGGTGGAAGACCACAGCGCGATGACGGATTCGGTACCGTTTCACGTGCTGTGCCTGTTGTTCATACTGAGCCGGTGAAACCCAGTCCAGTGTTACCACATGACAACGAGGCTGTACGAGAGCAGTTCCTGAAGGTAGCACAACTGCTGGATGTCGAGGTGACCGTGCTCTTCAGGCTGGGTCAGTGCCGCATCCTCGCAGAGCAGTACTTCGAGCGCGTCGTGTGCAGCGATGAGGGGTTGTGTATTTTGTGCACCTGCCGCGCGACAGAGATGTGGAAATTCGACAGTCCGTCTTCGGCAGCACATGTCGTCGGCGCACCGCCGACTTGGGCGGAAGCTTCACCCTCTCCTCCATCCGGTTGCTCTTACAGGGCGTGCTGTGTGCCTTTGCTCGTCATGTCGACCGACTGAAGGAGAAGCTTCAGTCAGAGGCACAGCGGGCGCAGTCGGACTACGTGCGCCACATCAAGCGTATCGTGAGCTACTGCGAGCCAACCGTGATGAGCCAGCTGGATACCGCGCTGCCGAAGTTCACTGGCGAGGGGGAGAGCGTTTCCATGACGCTGATTGCCATGTACGGCCCTGAGCTCCCTTAATGAGTCACTATGGTGAAGAAAGACGATGCGTGAAGGAGAGAGCGGGGGTTGGCGCGTCGCCGTGAGGTAAAATGAGATCTCTGGAGCGTGACCATAGGCACAGTGGAAAAAAAAAGCTGCGTGAACTGTATCGCTGACGGTTTAGGTAAGTGTGGTGCTTGCGTAGGTCAAGTGGGGGAACATCTTCACGCGATGAGAGTGGCAGGCGGAAGGATAGGGTGGCTTCGCAGTCTCGTCCGTGCCCAAACACGCCACCGTATACGCGTAATGATGCATGTGCATACGGGACGGGCTCTCTTCCTGTGAGGTTGGCCTCGGTGTAAGCGGTACGGCCGCACACACCGCACGTAAGTCGGAGCGATAGAGACGTGTATGATGACACGTTCCTGACTTTAGTGTTGCGTTCTCTGCCTTCTTCCATCTCGTTCTTTCCTTCCGATCGCTCCCACTTATCAGTGTTTACCAGCGGTAGTTATATAAATGTGTGTGTGTGTGTGTGTGTGTGTGCACCCGGGGTGGGGGGCCTACTTGTGTGAAGGAGCCGGGGGAGGTACATGAAGATGTGAGTACGGGTGCAGCCGAACCTCCTCATCTCCCCCCTTTTTTGCTCTGTTTTGCGCCTCGTTTAGTTGTGTGAACCCAAAGAGAAGAGCATCACGCCATTGGGTGGTTTTGTGTGTTTTAGTCATTTTCTTTCGGCCCTTTTCTGCTTGGCTCCTGCACAGACGCGAATACTCACACTAGTGCAGACCCGCGCGTCTCACACGTACAAATTTAACCCGCGCTACCTCAGTGGCACGAGGCGGCCAAATAGAGAGAGAGGAGGCTGTGCTTGTGCACCTATGTCTCTGCGGGTGCTGTGTTTTGCTTAGATCATGTTTGCACATGTCTGTCTGTACCTCTTCATGTCTGTATCCTTTCTCTTTCTTCCCACACAGACGCGACTGTGCAACTGATGCTGCCTCGATTGCATCTCCGCCACAACCCCCCCCCTTCATCGCTCGCATCTTTTCCCGCTGCGCATTCATTTGTCTCTTGCGGAGTGTATGACGTTGTCTTGTATCTTGCTTTGCGTTGGCGCCAACTCTTTATCTCTTCCGCGCGCGCGAGCGCTCTCACCCTTTTGGTTGACGTTCTCCCTGTTGTGTAGGGCTCGCGTCCGCACCCCTCCACGATGTTTTCGGCGGTGGGTACCCACAGTGTCTTTGCACCTGGAAGTCTATTTCTGCTCTGCTGTGACGATGCGCATCTCAAGCTGTGCCATCACAGATCGGCTCAGACATCAAACGAAGAAGAAATAATAGCGAAGATTGACCCCCGCGAAAGCAGGCGAAAAAATGGAGCACTGCCTGGCCAAATGCGCTGCCGACGTGGCAGTGCTGAACCTCGTCTCTACTCCATGAGCGCCACTGGAGTGAAACGCAAGAAAGAGTGGCGAAGAGGTCTGCGCATGTGTGTGTGTGTGTGTCGCTACGCACCATCAGCTGCGGTTGCGCGTTACAGCGTGCTCTCTCTCTCTCTCTAGTGCATCCAGCGTCCGTTGTATGAGCCCCGCCCTTGACAAAGAGTCCTACACATACATACTTGGGCTACGTCTCTCTCTCTCCACCTTTGCCTTTTCTCACTCCCCCTTTTTTCCTTTCTCTGTGCCACTGCTTCACCTCTAACTTCCCCTGCGGACACACGCACACACACACACACACCATCGGACAACTAGCATAGTCGCGCCAGCTAATTTCGATTCCCCTCCCTCTCTTTTTCTCTCGCGCCTTATCCCTTTCCTGACGATAGTATACCCACCAGCGATACCCACCATACGATATCACCCCTCCCCCATCCATCCACGACGAGATCTGTCTCCCCTCCTCCGTCCGCTGTCGCTGTCACTTTCTTACACATACACATCTTGCGGCCCTTTCTTCGTGCGTTTATTTTTTTTTTCGGTGGTGTCTCGTGTTGACCACCTCTCTCTCATTTGCAGAGGTGAGGCATTCACCTCTTCGTGCTCAAAACATAGTTTAGCAACTGCTGCCATTATCGTGCGAGCAGCACTAGTAAAGGTAACTTGACTTTCTCCCCAATAAGACACCTGTCTCAAGCTTGGCAGCTGGATCAGCTTTCTTCGTTGTCTTCAAACAATCGGGAAGGTGCTCTCCTAGTGAGGCCTCGACCGAAAGGTGGCAACATAACGCACAAGAACGACAACACATCAAAACACAATGCCACGGACGCGTGATAACCTACAGCAGGCGCTGGAGTCCGTCAACGAGATCGCCTCGCAGGTGAAGGTTGACCTAAGCGCAAAGGTGCAGGGGGCCGAGAAGACCATCTCAGAGGCCACCGGCGCCCCCCAAAATGGGGTGCATAGCGCGATGAACACTGTTCAGTCCTACGTGCATGAGGGGCAACGGATTGCGTCGGAGCACAAGGCGCAGCTCCAAGATGCGGTCAAGAAGGCCGTGAATGTTGCACAGGAGTACGTCGAGGATGCCCGCAAGAAGGCTGACCCGTACGTGGAAAGCGCCAAGGCAAAGGTGGATTCAGCCAAGGCCTCTGTGGAGAGCGCGCGTCACTCCGCTCAGAGCGCTGTGGACAACGCCAAAGACCAGGTGACGGCTGTGCGCACCAGGGTGACCGAGAAGACGCAGCCCTATGTGAACAACTACCAGGAGTTCGACGTCACGAAGACGGCTGCCTTCCACGTTCTCATCCACTTCATCAGCAGCGTGCTCTACGTTGTCTGGCGCTTAACACAGTTGATCCCCTCCGCCAAGCAGGTGTTGAATTTCCTTCAGCAAAAGGAGGCGGATGCGGTGGTGGTGCACAGTTGCTCGGCGATGGTGCAAAGGGTGCCAGTTGTGGGGCCTCGGTGCGTGGAGGTGGCCACAATTGTTGTGAGCAACGTGTACACAGGCCTCAACGAGCAGATTTCGCAATACAACGCTGCGATGCAGCGTAAGAAGGCCGCTTAAGCCCTCGGTCCCACGCTTGACCAGCCTCGCCACTTCCTCCCTTGCGTGACGTCGATGATCCACCGGTGTACGCGGACCTACACATTCACGTGCACACTGTTGCGCGCATTTCTTGTGCGTCTGCGTCTCTCTCTCTCTCTTCCCTTCTCCCACGACACAGGCGTGCAGAGCGAGAGAGACGCAAACGCACCGCAACTTATCTCTTTTTTTTTCCCCCCCTCCTGTAGGGTCTTTTACTGTGGATCATTCATTGTTTATGTGGCGGGAGCTCATTTGTGTCAGGCCGCACTCCCCGACCGCGTT
>NC_009314.2:35237-80261 GCF_000002845.2 Leishmania braziliensis MHOM/BR/75/M2904 | reverse complement strand
GTTTGGCTCCTTTGTTGTATTTTTATTTCCCTCCCCCTTCCAAACTATTCGGTTGCCTCTCGTGTGGTGTGGTGCCTCTTTCGTCTACTAAACCCACGTGCGCCATGACAGTCATTTTTCCGTTTCGTCGTATGACTCCATCTTATACACCGCTCTCTAGAGAGATGTATATACTTCCTCGAGTGAACGTGCGCACGTGTCTGCTCCACTCCCCTGCCCTTCTCCCCCTGGATGTCGTCAAACACACATTCGCTCATCTGTCGTAACCGTGCGGTGATACGCAAAAGGGGTATCAGAGGAGTAGATGGAGCAGGCGCGGGGGCCACGGAAAAAACAAACAAACCTGAGGAGAAGCATTCATTCATCATCTCTCACCCTCACGGGTGCCATCACCCTCGGTGTACACATCGACACCCCTCTGCCCCTCCCTGTCGCCTTTCCTCGAAGCCACTGCGATGTAAAGATGAGTTTTTGTGTGCCTGTGTATGCGCGGAGGCGCGCCTGTGATCTTCTTGATGTTACTGGGCTTATTGCAGTCCACCTACACCGCCCTCCCCCCCGAGTGCAACTCCATGCACTCGTCCTCTTCGCCTCTTTCTTCGTGGTTTGTGCGCTTCTGGTCAGCTGGAGCTCTTTTTGGGCGGAGTGCCAACGGATGCCGAGCACCGACTGACTGGGTCGACTTCTTCCCCCTTCCCCCCCTACCCTCCTCACCACGCAGCGCTTTCGTTTCTCTTGTTGGCCTTCTCTTTTCTCTTCAGTACTTTGGTGCTTTCTGGTTTCCCTGTGGGTGCGACAGTGCCCGTATTTTGGCTCTTTTCTTCTTCTTCAGCGAGAGAGGGAGAGAGAGAGGACGGGAGGCAAGTGGGTTCCTTGAGGCTGCACGAGTGCAGAGGAGAACGTTTGGGTTATCCACGGATGGGTGCGCACACCCACCCACCCACACACACACACCTACACACACGTACAACAAGGACAAGAACTCCACTTTTTGTGGACCACCGGTGTGGCCGCCCTGCCTTCCCTTCCCTTCTCCTTTCCCACCACACGCACCTGTTGCGATGCCGATCTTTTCCCTCTACCGCTCCCTGGTATCCTTCTCCGTTCTCTTTATTCTTAGCGTTTCGATCGAGCTGCGATGGCACTGATAAGCCTAGCGAGACAACCGTTCTTGGTGCCGCAAGTATTGAGGTCTTCGTCCAGTACGCGTATGTGAATGTGTACGTTGTTGGCTTTTCTTTCCCTACGTCCCCTCTTCACTCTCTGCGATGGTTTGTCCTCTTTGGGGAGGGGGCGCGTGTTTTATTCTTCTCTTTCCTGTTCTCTCGGTCTTCTCTTCCTGTGTGTGTGCGTGTGTGCGTCGCCTTTCCTTTCGCGCATCTGTAGTGAGTACCGCTTCCCTGAGTCACCCGGACCTGCCCCCCTTCCCCTCTTCCCCTTCTTGCTTGCACACGCAGAGTGTATGCACACATTCATGAATACACACATACACACAGAGATGCACGCTGAGCAGAAGGACCCGTGTACAGCACTGCTCACAGGCGCTCCCATGCACAGGGTAGCAAGAGGCTGGGTGAATCAAGTGATAGGATAAAGCTCTAGAGAGACACACACGCAGTGATGTGCAGTGAACGCATATATATATATACATGTGTGTGTGTGTGTGTTTAACCGTGGTGCTCTTCAGTTGCTTAACATACGTGGGAAAAGAAAACGTAGAAATAAGCAACGCAAAAGGGAGTGTGGGGAAAGAAAAGGCTGCCGAAGCGGCGCGCCGTTTGTATGCATGGGAGCTATTTCACTTCGCTCTCTCTATCCCCGTTTGAAACTTTACCCCCTCCTGTTCTTCGATGCTGAGGTCACCAAGGTGGGGCAGCAAAGTGGTAGATGTGTAGGTGACGGTACGCATGCGTGTGCAGTTGCTTTCAATGTGCCCTGTGCGCATTAACTGGAGGCACAATACGTCTGCTTCTTCTCCTTAATGTCTGTTGATTCAAAGCTTTTTCCTTCGCTCATTTATTTTTGCCCGGCTGCCTCTCTCTCTCTCTGATACATCTTTGAGGGCGACTGCGGTGCACGCACGTGACACTTGACCAAGATTGACCTCCATCGCTGTGGTAGTGACGCGTTCTGGTTTCCTCTTTCTTTCAGTGCTGTGGTGGTCATCGTCATAGAGGCACAACGAGAAAACTCCTGCACATTCATAAAGCACACACACACACACACTGCATAGAAATCTGCTTTGTTGTTCTCCATAGCCTCCTCGCCTTCTCTTCGAGTTAGCGAATTCTCTCAAGCACCACAGACAAACACCCAAGCACGTATCAGTCGTACGAGTGCTCTCAACGTTCGGTGCCAATGACCGACGACTCCTACTCCTACACCGGTTCCTACACCGGTGAGTACTCGTACACGTACAGCTATTCCGACGGCACCGGCTCCTATACTGGCAGCGCCGCTGAGAAGTCGCTGCACCCCGAGCTGGCAGGTGCGCCCAGAGCGAACGTCATACAAGACAAGAAGGCGCCTTCTCCATCCAAGCCAGGTGGTGCGAAGAACGCAGACTCGGCAGATAGCTACAGCTACAGCTACAGCTACAGCGACGCCCCTTCGTCGCATGCGAAGGCAGCACCAGCCATGGGCAATCGCGAGAAAAGCGTGAAATGGCAGACGAATGCAAACGAGGGGGATGACAGATCCTACAGCTACTCCTATACAGATGATGACAACGAGGGCTCTTACAGCTACAGCTATTCCGACAGCCAAACCGGGACCGCTACACCACCCATGCTGAGAACGCCCAAGGTGGTGGTGGTAGGAGCGGGGCAACAATCCACCAAACCAGCGGCAAAGCGTGCCAATCGGATCGCAGCAGCCACCCCGCCGGCGGTGACGTCGACTGCCGTCGCCGTCACCAACGCGGCATCCGCAGAGACGTACTCCTACTCCTACTCGGACGACGACGACAACACCTACAGCTACAGCTACAACAGCTATTCCGACAGCTACTACTACTCTGACGACTCCTACTACTACTCGAACAGTTCCTCCTACGCCAGCGACTCGTACTACTACTCGGACGGCTCCTACTACTACGACGGCTCCTCCTATTACTCCGATGACTCGTACTACTACAGCGATACCTACTCTTATACCGGAGACAGCAGCTATTACTACTCGTATTCCTCCTCCACTGCGTCCGGGGAGCGGAGAGGGAGACGTGGCAAGCCAGTAGCTCACATGGCATCGGGCTCCTCGGACTACTACTACAGCTCCAGCTATAGCGGCGAGTACACGGACAACTCCGACTCCTATTACTACGGCTCGTCGTACACCGGCGAAGACAGCTACTACGATTACTCCTACTCGTCCTACAGTTACTCCTCATACGCGTACAGCGCAACGGGCGAGTCTTCCCCATCTACGACATTGTACGCCTACGGCAGCTTCGCCGAGTTTTTACTGTCGGAATGTGCAGGAGCGGGGAAGCGGGAACTTGTGGTTCTGCGTGCACCAGCAAAGGATGTGCCGCATCCACCGGAGGCGCCGAAGTGCTGCTTTGTTGTGTTCAAGTCTACAGAGGATGTGGTGTGGCGATTCCTCCAGCGGCTGATGGCGCTGCAGCGACTCTACGAAGCGTGGAGAGAAGTGGTCGGTAGCCGCGCGGCTGCAGCCGGCACAGCAGAAGTGGAGCGGGAAGAAACGAGCACGCCATTCACTCCGACCAAGGAGGGCTGCTTCAGTGAACGCTCCATGCGCATCGCATTTCGCGTGCTGCGACTCAACCACCTCGAGCGTCAAGAGGCTCTGAGGAACGCGCCGGTACCACTACCCATGGAGGCGATGGAAGACATCTTCAACACTTGCGTGGTGGCGCGAGCGAAGGAGCGGGTGGCGCAAGCTTTTCTGGCACACGATACGTACCGCAGCGGAGAGATGTCGCTGACGCAGCTGAGTGCGCTGCTGCAGCGACTCGGCCTTGGCACGAGTCCGATCATCGAGGGCCATCGCATCAGCATTGGTTTGTCCACAGAAGGCACCCTGGAGATGATAGTAAAGGTGGGGCGGGTGGTTCAATCAAACGCCTCGGCGACATCGGCGTCCGCTAAGCCACAGCAACCGATACAGTGGGAGGTGACCCCTGTCTACGTCCTACGAATCATTCGGCAGAGCGCTGCTGACAAAGAATCGGCGTCGGTACACTGGAGGAACAAGACAATCTATATGGGACGCCACCTCGTTCTGCGCGGTGTCGCGACGAAAGCCCTCTTCCAGCGACTCAAGACGTATATCGAGGCCGCAGCGTACTTGTGCGTGCTCGCCAAGGTCTTCTCGATCGAGGACACTGAGAGGGGCACACCACTGGTGCAGTACCCACAGTTTATCCGAGGTGTGCTGCTGGCAAACCCTCCCGCAGATATTCTCGGCGACGCGGCGGCGCCGCCACGGAAGCTACTCTACATAGAAAACCTCTTCCGTGTCGTATTCCACCCGCTAGAGATGCTGCAGGGCTACATGGATGGCAGCCCCGTGCCCCGCTATAACCGCCACTGGGCCGTGGAGTCGACCCTCTACTCGACAAACGACACAGAGGAGAAGCGCCGCCGAAATGTGGTGCCCGGCATCGGTCTTGACATGCACGTCCTACCTACCCCGTCGGTCCGCCCTACTGATGAGGTGCGGCTGTCGTTTGCGGTCGAGAAGGTTCGTGTCCCGGCACGGCCGCCGCGGTACGCTAGGTGCTTCTGCCTTGTAAGCGTGGTTACCCCTGCCAAAGTGTTTCTGCCAGCCATCGAGGTGCCGGTGCGTCACATTGTTCCGTCTGCTGCGAAGGACGGCTACTACACCTGGAGGTTTCACGACAAGAAGCACAAGAGGCAAGAGGTGGTCCTTCAGTTTGCAGGGTCGGCGGTGGATAGCATCTATGTGGAGTGCTGCTACGAGACATACGATGCATGTCCGCCGGAAAGCCCCGAGGAGGCGGCGGCAAACGCAGAGGTGGCCGCGACTTCAAGGGCAACGTCGAACACCACCACTGTGTGGTGTGCGGGCTATGCGGTGTTTGCCGTGTATGGGGCCATGACGGCGGTACTGCCAATAAAGGCAGGGAGTCTGTTGCATGGGCAGCCGCGTGATTCAACGTTTGTGAGTGACGCCCCTGCTTGGACTGCAGCAGCCATGAGGCTGACGACGGAATCAGGCTGCTGCACGTGCAACCTCGACCGATACAGCCAGTACAGGAATGCAACTGAGAATGCGCATCAGATCAAGGTGAAGGTGCTCACGCCCAAGACGACTATTCCCGGGGCATATCGAATGCCAGTGCGATACATCGCCTACCGACGGCATGTGCCGATGATCTCGCAGCTGCGCACCGCTGTGGAGCTGATGGGCAGAGAGACCTCGCACGTCCGGCAAACCTTTCGCCAGCAGGCGGTCCGGTACATCTTCTCCGTTGTCTCTGACCCCGAGCTTCTCGATCAGCTGTGCGCTCTCTGGAAGTACCGGGTGCGGCACTGGACCAAAGCAGAACGCAACAATGAGGGACACAAACACCGCACCCTTCTCGCTTGCGTCGCCGCCCTCTACGGACTCAAGAACTCGTGTGCGGGCAGTAAAGAGGTCTTTGCCAAGTCCCTCGTGAAGGGGAAGCCGCTGTACATGATCATCGACTCTGCTGCGCCGATGGTTCCAGTTCGAGTCTAACCTACTTTTCTTTAGAGCGAGAAGGAGGAGATCAACCAGGAAGAGGAGCCGCCGTAGGACTGAGGTGGGGATCACGATGCTTGCTGCCCTCTCTCTCGGCTGCTGCCACTACTCCTTAGTCATCACCTGTACCGCAGCCGTCTGTCAGTTGACGAATACCGCGCCGCTTCTCCAACACGACAAGGCTCGGGATGAGCAGCAAAGGAGAAGGAGTGAAACAAGAGCCGCCGCCTAGGTGTGTGTATGCTGGTTCGTCCGTGGTCAGCTTCAGCTTTCCCATCACGCTTGACGTGTGAGGCAAAGCGAGATGCACGTGAGGAACGTGTGCAGCTTTATGTGTGGATGGGCATCCAGAGGCGTTGCCCTCACACCTATTGTAGCGCCTCCCCCCCCCCCCCACACACACACACAAGGGAATGCCATCGACATGGTTTTGCTGACCGGGCGCGATACTGATTCGATGTCAACTGGCGTCTCTGCTTAACTCTTGCTGTCCTCTTTTCCCTTGTTGTTGTTGTTATTGTGTACCTCTCTCTTTTTGTACTTGACTCTGCCCCCTTCCCTGTTGGTTTCCTGTTCTCTTTTACGCGTGTGTCGTGCCAGCGCTGTAGGCACACGTGTGCTGCGTTAGACTTTTTTCTCTCCGCACACTGAGGCGCCCCCTTTATGCATTTTGTAGTTTTTTTTTCTCTTCTTAGTCGGGGATGGGGGTGGGGTGCCTCCGTTTGTTTAGTACAACGGCACCGCAGCCACGTCCAGTCATCTTGTTTGCTCTTCCTCTGTAAACTCTCGCTTCCCATGATTGATATCAAGCGAACTGGGGAGATGCCAGATCCGTGACGTGAGCAGCACCGCCACAAAACAGTCATGTGGCGCGTTGTACTCTTGGGTGGCATTGCGTAAAGTGCGATGGAGTGCATAAGTAGCGTGCCTCCCTTCTTCCTATCAACTCTTTGAGGCACCCTCTTGATAGGAAGCCGGCGCTGCACGCACCTCTCCCTTGCTGATGGTGCATGCTTCCATCGCGGTATGCCAGATTTGAGTGTGTTTTTCATGCGGAAAGTGACGGCAATCCTGTTCTTGTCGCCTCCCTTCTTCTGAACACTCCTCTCCTTCTCTTCTGCTTCCCATTGCATTGCCACCCGTTCGCTCTTGTCGACATCGAGGGACATGCAGACACCAACGTTCATAACAGGATCCTAGCGACGCCTCTCATGCTCGTTGCTCTTTTTTCTATGACCTCTCTCAAGCTTCGCACCCATTAGCCTCAAAGCGCATGTGTGCGAGGTGTGCGGCGTCTCCTCCGTCCGGCCGCGCGAGCCGCGCCTTGAGGCGACTGGGGGCGGGGCATGGCATGCAGGCCGAGCACCGTGTCTCGCAGAGCTCTGACCTGCGGCTGGCCCATTTCCCCCCTCGGGCCCTCCGACATGCTCTTGGACTGCTCCCCCTGCTGCCTGCAGGACAGGCGCCGCTGCTTCTGCCCTCGAGCAGGGTGCTGCCTGCTTGGATCGAAGCGGGCAGCTCACCCAGGTGCGTCTGGCGCCGACCATGCAGCACGCATGCGAGGGAGGACAGCAAGAGCCCGGTAGACGCACGGCCCGATTCAGCGGCAGACGGCGCGTGCTAGGCGTCCAGGGGCCAGTTGTGGTGCAGCAGCGGTAAGTGCGCTGTGCAGAGGTATGTGCAGGCTTGCCGGGCTGTTGGTGACCGAAGGACGTTTTGAAAGAAAGCGAAAGTATCTTCTCCCTGGTGACGGGGGAGGGGGACACCGCACCGTGCGTGGTGTCGTGGTGCAGCACCGTATTTCTGTGGGAGAGCCGGCACCTCCCCGAGGGGGAGGCACCTGGCGGCGGCTGACACGACGGGCACGGCTGTGACGCGGCCAGCGGGCGATGGATAGAAATCGAGGCTGGGGTTGTGCTCAGATGACTGATTCTGCATTGCCGTGGCGTGTGTCTCTACCGCTGCGCCGCACCACACGATGGGTCACTGACAGTGTCAGGGGCGGATCGAGGGGCGCTTGGCGCATGCTGTATGATTGAGAACGGGCCCAGTGCGCGAAGATACGCATCGCATCTTCATTTCTTGATGTTCTTTTTCCGTCTTAACTTTCACCTCTTTTTCTCTCCCACACCCACGTTCTCCCTTTCCCTTGCCTTTCCTTCACGCGTCGAGTGGTGGCCTGCCTCGCCTGTTCGCGTTTGTGCCCACGTGTTGTTATCTTCACCTGACATACACACGAGTGAAAAAGAAAGAAAGCAGCCGCACAAGGGTAGACGTGCAGTCCCGCGTGACAGTCGAGACACACCCTTTTCTTGTTTTATTCGTTGCTTTTGCTAGTGTTTCAGGCTGTCTTTTTTCTGTGTTTACTGCGTTGTAGTGTCGCTAACCTGTCTGCTACAAGCCCTCAGTTACATTCTATTCATCGCAACACTGCGGAGCAACACACCGTGCGCATGTGTGTGTGTGTGTTCGCATGTGCTCGAAGGAGACTCACAGTGGCAAACTCTCACCGTCACCCTCCCCCTGCTTCTCCATAAGACAAGAGAGCTTCGCCTACTGCACGAAGGAGGCGAGCGCAAAGGAAACAGAGGATGAGTTTCACGCAACATTTTGCGTCACACTCGTCACTCCCTACAGTGCGCGTGGGATCAGCCTCTAACTTTATGCCGACCGGGTCGTATGGAAACCGCAACACGGTTTGCTCCCTCGAATCGAGTATGCTTTTAAGGCCGCGCCAGAGCGTCCGCGCGCCGCAGCCTTTGCTCACTGTCAGCAAAAGGCCCAGCAAACACCTCTCCGGAATGGCATGGATCTCTGCCATTGATACGGCAAGCACAAAGCTCAACATCCCCATGACCGCGGTGGAGCCGACGCTCGCCTTTGAAGATGATGGCCTCGTGCCAGGAGTCTGCCGCCTCTACATGGAGGGGCGCTGCCGCCAAGGCGACCGGTGCTTCCAGGTGCACGCAGACCCTAGCGTGGTGCAGCAGCTGCGGCGTGTTGCGCTCAACACGCCGTCCTGCTGCCCAGCACACGGCGCGAAGTGCAACATGGAGGGATTTCCTCTAGGCCTTGTCGTCGTGATTGATCCTCCACGCGAAAAGGAAGTAGGCCTCGCGGTAGAGGCCAAAGTCGAGCGAGAAAGCGGGTGCGCCGCTGTATCGCCGTCGAGCGGCGAGTTGAATACGACTTCTACCGGTGACGACGCCTACAACGGAAACAACGTCACTAGCACGGAGCAGAGATTCACGATTGCGCTCCACAATGTGTGCCCTACCCGCTACCTCTGGTCACGATACGAGGAAAATGGGGGCATGTTGCTCCACGTGCCGAAGTCGAAAATCTGCCGTGAGCACCGAAAGGGGCTCTGCCGCTTCGGCAACGAGTGCAGCTTTCTGCATCTGTGTCGTCAGATCACCCTCGGCAACGGCGAGGACGAGCTCTTCAGCCGCAGTCACACGCCGTCGTGCAACGCTCCGATGCAAGGCAGCATGCAGGACTACTCGAGGTCGCTGTCTTCTGCAACTGCGAACGGGTCTCTGTGCCACCAGGCCCACTCCCAGTCGTATTCGACGTCTAACCCACCACACTTTCAGGGCAGCGTCCTGGTGTCCCAGAGCGGCTCGTACATGGACTGCTCTCTCGGCAACAGCCAAACCGGTTCGCGACCGCATTTCTCACGCATTCCAGCGACTTCGGAGAGCTATGGTAGCCATCAGCCACTTCTGCGACCACTCGGCGGCCTGCCGAATTCGCAGAGAACCATAGGGACTCGTGGGTCTTTCACGCACAACCCCTACGCCGAGGCATCTTCGTTTCAAGGCTAAAGAGTCGCAGGCGGGTTGTAGATGGAGGTAACGCGAAGTCACTCTTCACGGTACTTCCCTCTGATTTTCTTTTCGTTCTCTATTTTTCTTTTCATCACCAGCAGGTTCACCACCCTTCGCTCTCAGAATCAGCCCCGCGATGTGCTGGTTCGTCGTTGCCGTCATAGGCTTGAGGGGGGTGGCGTGCCTAGACGTGCTTCTCTTCACCTCTCCCACCTGTGCGCTTTTTTTCTTGCAAGTATGCTGTAAGGTGTTTGCGTGCGCTAGCACCTCTGTGTGCACTCTTAAGTGTTTTGCTTCTCCGAGTAGCACCCGACCTCTCACGTTTTGTATCTTTTCCCTTCTCTCTCTCTCTCTCTTTCACTCTATGTTGTTGTCGCTGATGTGCAAGAGGCTGAGGCGCTTGAGCAAAGAGGCCATATATGCAGACACCCACAGCGTTTGGTGTGCTTCCTTTGAGAATCAGTGTGGAGTGCCCCGCCAGAGTTTCTGGACAGTGTCACTCGGTCTCTCTGTTGTATCTCCCTCTCTGCACAATGCCACCTGAGGCAGTTCACGGTCTTTGATGAGAGAACTTAACTAAGCGGGCTTGTAATGCACCATAACGCTTGCTTCACCCGCTGTTCGCCGCCGCCAACCACCCTAGTAGCTTCTCGTTTGGTTCTCTAGCGCGCTCCATGCGCTGTTCTTGTTGTTTCTCGCATGTATGCTGTTGTTGTTGTTGTTTTTTTTTTTTGCCTTATTTTTGTCGTTTTTTTTTTTGTGTGTGCTTTCTTCATTTCTCTTTCCCTCAGTTCTCTGCAGGTCACATCGACGCCTCCCTGCCGCACGTGCCCCCTCCTCCCCCCCCCTCCACCCCCCACCCCGACGCACTTAAAGGCGTCCTTTCCACGACACGCTTTTCCACTGAGTCTCTCGTCCTCTTTTAGCTCTCACTGCTCTGTTGTAGTGTTCACGTCTCCGCCAACAAAGCTGCGGGGCTGCTGACCCATCGCGTGCGTTTCTCACTGCAATTTGCTTCGATCACTGTGACTCGAATCGCAGCGACAACGTCGAGAAGCCTGAAAGGTCGACAGTGATATAGGCGCCGATGCCAGCTGCATCAATCACGGAGTTTGGTCACCCCGTGTCCGACGACAGGTCGACGTCTCGCGCAACCGCCATACGCGATGTGGAACGCTGAGACGAGAGCTACTTGTCAGTCTCACGAGACCGAAAGAGCACCAATTTTGCGCTTGCGAGACGACGGGAGACCCGATGCTCGCCCAGTTGCGCACGGGCACCTGTCCGCGCTTTGAATTCCTACAGGGGCGCCATGGAGTTCAGGCGGCGTGCCGCCCACCAGTGCCTCAGCACTGTTGTACCCCATCCCGCCTGTGTCTGCCATGAGGATATCTGACCCGGGGTTGTTGCCGGCGTGCTCCGAGAGGTCAGCGGGTGTCTTGAGGCTCACAGCACACCGCCTTTCACATCTTTATGCGATGAAGCCCAAATCCATGGCGCTGCATGGGCTTCCCCCGTCGGGTGGCTGTCGCTGCCCCGCTGTGTACCTCCAGGACGACCGGCGGCGATCTCTTCGTGCGCCGGCGCATTCTTATCCGCGGGTCCCTTCCGCCAGACACACCCACACGCGTCAAGGACGTGCGGACTCAGGCGAGGGCGGCATGCGCGCGCCGGCCATCCAGACACGCCTCCAAGACACGGACGGAAGAGCAGGACGCAGGCAGCGAGCCCCCCTCCCCCTCTCCCCGGGCAGCAGCGTCACCCTGAAAGAGGCCCCAGGGTCCGAAAATGCGGGGGCTGTGAGGCACGCCTGGCATGGCGTGCCCCGTCCGCACAGGGCACGCAGAAGCTAGCATCGCATGAGCGATAGGCGAATGAGGCGCGCCGAGATGCACCGCAGCAATCCCCAAAGCGCATGTGTGCGAGGTGTGCGGCGTCTCCTCCGTCCGGCCGCGCGAGCCGCGCCTTGAGGCGACTGGGGGCGGGGCATGGCATGCAGGCCGAGCACCGTGTCTCGCAGAGCTCTGACCTGCGGCTGGCCCATTTCCCCCCTCGGGCCCTCCGACATGCTCTTGGACTGCTCCCCCTGCTGCCTGCAGGACAGGCGCCGCTGCTTCTGCCCTCGAGCAGGGTGCTGCCTGCTTGGATCGAAGCGGGCAGCTCACCCAGGTGCGTCTGGCGCCGACCATGCAGCACGCATGCGAGGGAGGACAGCAAGAGCCCGGTAGACGCACGGCCCGATTCAGCGGCAGACGGCGCGTGCTAGGCGTCCAGGGGCCAGTTGTGGTGCAGCAGCGGTAAGTGCGCTGTGCAGGCTTGCCGGGCTGTTGGTGACCGAAGGACGTTTTGAAAGAAAGCGAAAGTATCTTCTCCCTGGTGACGGGGGAGGGGGACACCGCACCGTGCGTGGTGTCGTGGTGCAGCACCGTATTTCTGTGGGAGAGCCGGCGCCTCCCCGAGGGGGAGGCACCTGGCGGCGGCTGACACGACGGGCACGGCTGTGACGCGGCCAGCGGGCGATGGATAGAAATCGAGGCTGGGGTTGTGCTCAGATGACTGATTCTGCATTGCCGTGGCGTGTGTCTCTACCGCTGCGCCGCACCACACGATGGGTCACTGACAGTGTCAGGGGCGGATCGAGGGGCGCTTGGCGCATGCTGTATGATTGAGAACGGGCCCAGTGAAATGCAATTGCTCTCTTCCCAATTTTCATTGTATATGTGTGAGGCGAATTTGTCAAACAGGCAAACTGTTCTATGAGGCTACAGACAACGAGGGGAACATTTGTGAGAATGGAACTTCCTCTCTCGCTCGTCGTGAGGCGGTGGCTTAAGAGAAAGGGGAATGTCGTAGGATGTTGCCCGCCGTGCTAATTCTTTCCTCATTGTGGACTCTGCCTGGGAACCTCAGAGTATGCTGTGGCTCACAGAGAGGCTATTGGTGTGGAGCCGATGAGGATCCCGCAGGCTCGCTGGTAGAAATTACGCACACTGCACCGCAGTCCTCTCAAGAGCGCTGAGAAGCTTCCTATTCTTCATTCGCATGCAACTGGGTCTCTCTTTCTCTCTCTCGCACAACTTGTATCGCTCATGTTTGCTTTGCTGGACTGTAATTCTCTATGTTGTTGTTGCTGGACGATCGGGTGCAGCATGGCTCTTCATCGCCCTCCCCCCTTCCCCTCCCTTGCTGCCTCGATCCAATTTGTGTTCTTCGTGTTGTGGCATCCTTCGTTGTTCCACCTCTCTTGTACCTCGTGTCGTCACACCCCCGCTGGCACCGTGGTACACGGCGAACTACACCGCAAGGGTTGACAAGGCTCCTAGGAGAAGGAGCAAAGCCGGGGGTAGTGGTGTGATTACCCTCCTCGTTGTCGAGGCGCACAGTGCTTTTAACAGCGGTACACGCACTCGCTCATCGACAAAGATGCGGGGTTCATATGGCGCGCAACGTGTTCTCTAGACGGCGACATATTTTTATTGCGCTCCTCCTTTTTTTTTTTCTCTGGTCGTTTTTTTACTCCCCGCCATTTCCCAGCACAGCCAATTTTGGTGGCTCTCGTAAAGAGTCTATGGACCACATATTGGTGCGCTCTGACTTCGCGTGTCGGCGTGAGTACCGACTCGTCTCTGTCGATGAGGCATGGGTGAAGCAGCTACAGGAACAGGTGTACCCGATCCACTCCGCCAAGAAAGGTATGGCTAGGCACAAACGGGCACGCGCCTCGTCACCCCCCTCCGCAACCGCACATTGTGATAACGTATCAGTCGCATTCGTCATGAAGGGTGATGGGCAGCTCTGTTTGCACGACGCACAGTCGACCCGCTCCGTCCGCCGCGTCGAGTACTCGAACACGATGCTGCTGGCAACGCGGCGGCTCAACCGCATCGGCAGATCTGCTAGCGGTGAGTCCCCGTGCAGAAGCGATGACGTCTGCAGCGCTGACGGCATGGCCACGACCACTACTGCTCTCCCTTTCCCCGAAGCGAACGTCCGCCAGTACACCAATGACGTCGTCGTGGCTGCCTTGAGCCGTATGTTTGACAGCCATGCCGTGCACCCGCAGGATAACGTGTGCGCTGTGCTGGGTGAGTCGTACTTGACAATTGAAGAACTTGAGGGCACCGATGGAAGCAGTCATTGCAGCCGCACCGCTGGTACGCCAGGGCGCGGGTACACCTTTGCGCAACTTGCTCGTGTTTTCCGCAGCAGTCCTTCGGAGCTTGCGGATCTGCTGCAGAGCCTCGGCGCCGTCGTGCACCGTGGCCTTGTTCGCCTTCTTCACCCTTCCCTCGTGCACGAGTCCTTGACGGCAGTACTGACCTTTTTCGATGCTGCAGAGCCGTGTGATGTCTCCTGGCCCGCCGCGCGGGAGCACCTCTGTCCGTCCGTCTACCCAGACGTCGTGCTGCGTTCACTGGAGGCAGTCTACGGTGTACCGCGAGTCGCCAGTGAGACGACGAAGCACGAGGACTCTGTGGCACGGCTGGGGATGCCGGCGGTGCTAAACTTGCAGCGAGTGCTGGTGGGCCTCGCTGGAGGTGTTTTTGATGCCCACCAGGACGTTGTCTGCCGAACCCTGGGCACCGGCGAAGTGGCTCGTGGGTTGCCGTTGGAGACATTCGCAGAGGCGTGGATGGATGCTATTCCATCGCCTCTCTTCTCTGTGGCCGGCATTACCCACCGCGGAGCGACAGGGATGCAAAAGACTCTCATGGAGAAACTGCACGGCTACGTGGTGGTGGAGTCGCGCAGCAGCGGCGTTGGAGGCACCGCGCAAGATACTGCGTGGTGGCTACCAAAAGAAACCCTCAGCAACGACTTTGCCGCTCGTCTCCGCGCACTCTTTGAGCTTCGCCCGCAGCTTTGGGACCAGGTGGAGCTGAAGGAGTACCTTTGTATGCTGGTTCCACCAGAGCAAAGCTTCGAGCACGTCATTGCACGCTACACACGAGAGTACCGGATACCAGGGCGACCTGTGCAGTACGCCCCGCTTGCCTGACGGCGTAGCGGTGGAAGGAGTGTTGCTTCTCTGCATGCCTTCTGCCGACGCGGGGGGTTGTTCCAACGTCTCCCACTTGCGTTGAACTCGCTCATCCCTCTGTTTGCATTCATGTCGATCATCGTTGCAATGGCCCGAGGGGCACCCCCCCCGGAGAGGGGAGGCACGCGCATTTGCCAACTGAATTCAGCCTATTTTCGTCCTGGTGCCTAATGGAGCGCGGTGTAACGCACTTGAGTGCGGAACAGACTGACAGGCACACCCGCTGCTTGCCGCTCTCTTCGGTGGGTGGCGGTGACCCTTCACATCTCTCTCTCTTGGTGCGGCGACACAACAATCACTCATCTGCATCTTGCACCCGTCCCCCCCTCTCTCTCCCTCTCCTTTGCACTCACGATGGGTCGAACGGCGAGGACAGCAGTGCTTCAGCCAGCCAACATAGCCACTAAGAGAAGAACCCACACACACGCACACACCCACGCCCCTTCATCATCGATCATTTCATTTGCGGTGGCCATCCACTTGGCCTTCGTTCTGTTGACTCCGACATATAACTTTGCTGTCCTTACTTGCGTTGCGCGCCTTCCTCAGTCCTCTACCTCCTCAAATACTTGGTAGAAGAAGAGGCAGCGGGAAGGTAGAGGGGGCATAGCAGCAAGAGCAAAAAGAGTGCTCAAGCACTGCGGCCGTTACGGTCTGCCGCTCCGCCTCCTTGACTGCATCGCTAGAGTTTGAGCTGTACTCAATAGACCCATCACACACTCGTGCACTTGCGCTTCTCGTCGACGATTTTGTATGTGCTTGTCGCGTGTGTACACGAGTTGTTTAGTCGCTCTTCTTGTTTCTCTCCCGTGTGTATCACCCTGCGTCTTGTGCTTTACACGCTTCGTTCGCTCTCAGCGAGCACTCGCGCATCCTCCTCCTAATCGTCAGTGTGGCGGTCATCGTTATTTTTCTGTTGTTGTTCTTCTACCTCCTACGGTGTTTGCTAATCTCCCCCTTTTTCGTTTCTCATTTTGGTTCTTCTCGGTTTGTGATGTGTCTACTCAAAGTGCTCGCGCGCACGTCGTCTTTGTTCTCTCTCTCTTCCTCTCTTTTTCATCTCGGCGACGCACCATGCCCTACTATGGCTATGAGCCTGAGCAAACCAAAGCTCAAATCCGATCCACTCGGGGAGAGACCATCGACTTGGCTCTCCCCGTCACCTGCTTGGTCGGGGAACTACGTACATTTCTGATCAAAGAATATGGCTACGACCCCAACACGCGTCTCTTGTACAACGGACTTGTCACCGATGACAACTCCTACGTGTGCGATTACCCCTTCGGCTCCCTCATCATTGCCCTCCCCGCTGACACCCAGCCGCAGCACCAGTTACCGTCCCCCCGGCACCCTACGGCCGCCCATCAACCACCGCAGAAACAACATGCTCTCCCCGAGCCGACTCATCCGGCTACGCACCACTTCTCGACTGCCAGCACTAGCGCCGACGCTATTCGAAAGAACAAGACAGTTGAGGTAATGCCGACCCACACAAACGCCGCTGCGCGGAAGATGAGCCCGACAGAGACGCCTCTGGAGATCGCGAAAGCGAAGCGCGACAGCACGGTTGTCAAGGATCGGTTCAAGAACTCGGCACGCTCGGTCCTGTCCACCAGTTCGGAGCGCGCAAGGTCACACAGCAGACCCACGAGGGCGGATGGCTTCTCAGCACCGACACGCACGTTTCCGCATCCCTCTACGCCGACGCCTCCACCCGTTCTTGCTCCAGCGAGGAACGGTCCCTCGCCCGCACCGGGGAGTGGCCGAGCCGTATCAGGTACCAGTGCACGCAGCTCTCCTTGGCCACAGGGGTCGCAAGACGCGACTGAGGCTCTCTCTAGCGCCGCGTCGTCGCAGGCGGCCAACCTCTCACCCTCTCCGCACAGTGCACAGTCCAGTGCAGCAGCTGAGGGACTCAGCTGTGAAGACAGCAATGGCGATGACAGCCAGCGCCGGCGGGTGCGGCTGATGGTGGAGTGCAATATCCCTTCACTCAACCAGGTGGTCTCGGTACCGATCAACAGCGAATTTACCGTGTCGGACTTAATCCGTGCGGTGGAAGCTGCGGTGCCCACGCTGACACCGGAAGCGCAGGTAGTCTACCGCGGTAAACTGCTGCCCAAATCGCTCCAGGCAAAGCTGTTTGACAGCGGTATTCGCAGCGACGCTCGGGTCTTCATCGCGGCGGGGGAGTACAGTAACACTGAGAAGATCACGCTACTGGAGATTGAGGCAGACACTGCCGTCATTGAGAGTGCGATGAAATCGCCGCTGACAGATCCACAGCGCAAGGGCTATTACGAGGAGCTGATGCGTATCTTGTTCCGCACGGACGGACTGCAATCGCTGGAGGGTAAGTGGAGGCAGCGACGCAAAGACGTGGTGAAGCATATTACATCACTGCAGGACAAATTAGGCGTAGATGTAAAAGTGTCGTGATAGGGGAAGGGGCCCACACTCTTTCTTTTCTGGCAGTACCTGCGTGCGATGGTTGATGGAGATGACTCTGCTCGTCATCCTCGTTGGCGAGTGTATACGCAATACGCACTTGTTTCCTTCCCGCTTCCTCCCTCGATTTCTTCTCTCCCTCCACCATCCCATGTTCACCTCACCGCCTCCGTCAACCCTCCCCTCTCCTCCCCCGCCACCTTTTACTGGTGTTTGCCACAATACGGTCACTCTTTTTTTCCCGTTTGATGACATCTGCGTGGGTCACCGAGTCATGCGAGCTCAACGCAAGCGAAAGGGATGCGTGCCTGCCGATTAGGGACGCAGCCGTGCCGGGCGAGCGTACGGAGGAGGAGGGCAGGCGGGATGTTGTCCTGTGATGCCATTGATGTACTCCCCACCCTTCCCTTGGACTCAATACAACCTTTTCTTTTCCCTTGCTGGCTGCGTTGTTGTCTTTCTTGTTGGCTAGATGAGTGTTATTTTGGTAATTCAAATTCCTCTTCCATCTGTGATGATTTGACGGTGTCTTGGCACCGTCATCGCACCCATGTGACCTGCGAAGAGGCAAGTCGAGCAAACATAAAAAAGGTGCATACGTCGTCAGAAAGGTGAGGCGGGAACCCTCCCGTTCTGTGGGCGACAGGACCCACAGGCAGCGATGAGCTCATCGCTGCCTGGCTGTACGGGATGTTTTTCATAGCCTTTCGGTGCGCTATTGAGGGGAGAGCTCAACAGATGATAAGGTGAAGCCAGCACTGCACGCGCGAGGCAGTCTTCTCTTTCCCTTCCCGCTTTATCACCCCCACGTTTCTGATGCCTCTCCGTTGGTTGCGTTCCATTCACCCCTCGCACATTCTTCTTTCCTGACGTGACATGCCGGGTGAAGTGGGAGTGCCGGGGTTGCCTTTACCTGCACCCGTGTTAACCTCCCCCACTCTCATTCTCGCTAGCCTTCTCCTCCTTTTGGCGCCTCTTCTGTCGTTTTTATTTATTTATTCGGGGAATACTCACTCGTCTCATGGCCACGTCAACATGATGGCTCTCCCCCTACACCTATCACCGCTTCTCTCTCTCTCTCGAGCACATCGCATCAGCCACTCTTCCCTTTCTATCTCCCTCTCTCCAGTCCTCCTTCCTGATCTTTTTTTTCTGCTCTCGGCAATTCCACTTTTCGACCAACATCACAGTCAGCGCCATCGCGAGTGTTTTGCTGTTGCGTAGTGCTGTCAGTCATTCCCTCTCTTTCCAGCTCGTACTTACGCATCTTTAGCTATTCCTTCCCCCTCTTTGATCAAGTGCTCTTCGTTTTCTTTGCATTGTCGCCTTCTGTGTTGTAGCGCGCCTACACCAGTCGACCTTTGGCGTGTTTGTATGCTTTTTCTCTTCTACCACTGATCAGTACTCCCCCTCCCCACCGCCTCCACTACCGCTCTGTCTTTGCCTCCCTCCGTTGTGCGTGTGCGCCTCCCAACCTCCTCACATTTGCTCCACCCACTTCTTTTCCAGGCTGGGCTGCATCCCCTCCTCGACGCGGCGGTTTATTTCTTCCCCGCTCCCTTATTTGGGTCTTTCTCTCTCTCTCTCTGTCTCTGTCGTTGACTTGTTGTCACTCTCTTGCGCTTGCTCCTTTTCTCTCTTCCTCCCTCCCTCTTCACTTGCGCAGCCAGGCCACTCTCACAAGTGTCGTCTCGCTTTGGCGTGCTTGTCAGTCTGTGTGCATGTGTGTGTGTGTGTGTGTGTGTGTGTCTGCATCTATGACCATCCAGAGCAACGCGGTCCTCGCAAGGCAAACGTGAAAGTTCACACCGAAGAACAAAAAGGGGAAGGGGAATCGAACAACAACAACATCGACAGGGTGCAACCAACATCGACAGCGCAGAGCATAAAGCTCATAGAGAGAAACCTCGCGCAACAGACACTCTCGCACCTCAGCTCACGCATTTCCTCTGTCCTAAGCACACACTCACGCAGGGTATTCTTGCACTGTTGCCCTTTTGCTCTATAGTGCACCGTTGTCAGTTGTTCATCCGCTCACTCGCGTTTCTCTTTTTGTTGTGCTCGCGTGCGGTCGTCAACCTCTCTTTACGGGTGCAGGAATTGCCTTCATAGTCATCGCGCTCCTTTGTGTAGGTGGAACCCTCCCTCTCCATCGACGTCTCCGCTTTCTCCGTAGTAGTGCTCTTGACAGCTTGACCTACTTGCTGTGATTGTTTGCCTTTTCATGATTTCCACTTCTTTGATTTGTGCTTCCCCTGCGTTATAGTGAGCGGCTAAGATCAACCTTCCCTCTTCTTACCCATAATGTCTGCCCAGTCCTCCTCCAGCTCGCGGCTCAAGAAAGTTCGCTGCAAGAAGTGGGACATGGTTCACATCCCCTCCATCGACGATCTGGAGGCCATGACGGAGCGTGAAATTCAAAGCACGCCGCTGCCCCGCGGCTTCTGCGTTCGCTTTTTGTGCCATGACATGGTGCACCTCTTCACCGTGGCTTCAATCCAGGTGAGAGTTACTCGCGGTGCCCTCGATTACCTGCACGACTACAACCAACTCGGCCCAAACAAGAGCCGAAACAAGCTGTTTCTCTGCTCTCAGTACAACAAGACAAAGGAGTGCGTGAACGGTTCCCTGTGCCGTGAGTTGCACTGTGTCCTCAACGTTGAGGACGCTCAGGATGCGCTCCGGCACCTGGTGCCAAGCAACGCCACTGGCGCGCCCAATATCGTCACGCTGGCGCCCGCGGAAGAGATTATCGCGAAAAGGCTCAACGAGCCCTTTGCAGCTGGAACTGCCGCACCGGCCTTTAGCAATATGGAAAACTCTAACCCTCTGGACTCCATCCTCGGCGGCAGCAGCGCCGCGGACGGGACTGCGAGCATATACATGCCCGATCAGCTCATTCTCCGCCACTCCCTGCACACACGGTGGACTTCCTCCAATACGTATCTCACTCTTCCCTCTGGTGTCGAGTTCCGAGTAGCACTGCCGAACACGCCGACCCCTGTGGAGGCCTACGATAGCGGTCTGCTGTTTGTCACCCGCGGGGCGCAAGAGTACTTCAGCCTGTGCATGCGCAACGAGCAGCCGACGGTGACAATGCAGCACTGCGCACATTACTCGAAGAACGGCATTTGCTGTTTCGGCGAGCACTGTCAGTTCGTTCACGTTGTGCACTACAAGGCCCGCGATCGCACCGACAACTCCATCTCCGACCCGGATGCAGTGTCCATGGGTAGCTCCACCACAAACTGCGAGTCCAGCAGGCGTCATAGCGTGCGTCGCGTCAGCGCCCTCACCCGTACGACTCCTCTCAACACGGCCGCCACTGGCAGAAAGAAGGTCGATTCGCTGATCTCCTCGCGCTCTGCGAGTTCGAACCGCGACACATCCACTCCTCACCAAAAGGCGATGCAGATGCCAAGCAGCAGTGGCCTTAGCACACCCGGCAACCACGTGTTCGTCCCACCCACCAACGCCTGGCACACGATGGGGGCGACACCGAGCTGCGCCGCTGCGCTGCGGCTGCCACCTCCGCCACCGGCACAGCACTTCCCGCCGGACTCAATCATGATTCCGACGATGCCGCCACAGCCTTCGCCACTGATGGGCCAAACGTACATGGTGATGCAAGACCTCAACGGCCAGTGCTATATTGTACCGCACTCGGCACCATCGATCCCGCAAGCGGGACAGCCCGGACCAAGTCAGCCCCTGTACGTGATGTCGATGCCTTTCCACTAGAGAGGAAACGTGCGACAGAAAGTGGTTGCGACGGCAAACAGAGCAGAAACCCGAAATCATCCAGCCCGTAACGTGCAAGGGGTGCAAGCGGAGAAGGTTAGAATTTCCGTGGTGGTCTTCCGCCCCATCTGTGTGCTCATGCCTTCTTCTGAGTATAACGATCGATGATGCAACGGTGTTTTCCTCCTCGTTGTACTAATGCTTTGTGACTGTGTCTGTCGGTGTGTATTTACTTGCCCCCCCCCCCCCCCCCCTCCCCGGTCGCAGGCTTTGCCACGCGTGTTGAGCGCCTCGATTGTCGTGTGTGTGTGTGTGTATGTGTGAAAGCATCCGTCATCCTCTCTCTTTGTTCTTCTGTGCTTTATCTTTTCTAGCTGCAGGGATCGCTCTCTTCCCCCTGGAAGCATTACCCTCGCTGCACCTCGTTTTCCCTAGTACTTCCAGCGTGTTCCCCCCTCTTTCATTGCGCGGATGTTTTTGTGTTGTTTGTCATGCCTGGTGGGATATCATCGGCGGTGACGTGCAGTGGTGACTCGCCCCCTCCCCCCCCTCTCCAGTGACGACGTACGGAGCGACTAGCCTCAAGCGTAGAAGAGTGTCACTTTTGTTTTTGTGCGTATGTGTGTTGGCCTCGCGATGCACATACGCCTATGGGATGTCGTTTTCTCGCGGCGGCGGTGGTTCTGCGTGTCTGTCTGTGTCACTTCCACCTCTGCTTGAGTGTGACGCGGTCGTCCTCTCCCCCTCCCCCTTCCCCTTCCCCTTCTCTCTTCTCTCTCTGCTCCTCGCTCGGTGCGTGGGCGTGTACGTTTCTGGCCGCCCCTGTTTTGTGTGACGCGCCTCGAGACACCGAGTCTGCACACACGTGTCTCGTTCACCGTCTGTGCGTGGGTGGTGGGTAGGGGTTTGTCGAATGAATTGCAGTGCAAGTGTACATGCGCACTGGACCGCCTATAGGGGGAGGTATAGGCGCTTCTTTCCCATTCCTCTTTCCATCGTGCAACGACGCTCTGTCGATTGTTGTTGCTGTTTTTTTTTTTTTGCCCCCCCCCCAACCCCCCGTTGCTGCATTCCTCATCTGCACTTCGCTCCTTCAACAGGAAACGGAGGGGCCATCACAGCACTGTTGATTTCTGTTGCTTTGTTTTTCTCTTTTCTCTCCCTTTCTCTGCGTGGTCATTCATTTTTGTTTCTCTGTTCTGCAATGACGCGACACGAGTCTCCCCAAATCATCTCCCCTCCCCTCCCTTCCGTTCTCCTTCTCTATTCTTTTTTTTTTATTCCCTTGCCCACTCTTTCGCTCTAGCTCGACAACGTTGAACGCGCCTCTAATCCTCTACTCCATCCCCTTTCTTCCCACCCAATCTACCCACCTCTCTTACTCTTCCCACGCGTTATCCTCTTCGGTCGTAGTGAATTTACGTCTCTCTCGTCTTAGGTTGTGTTTCTCTCTCAATGGAACATTTTACGTTCTCCCATTTACTCCTTTCCTGCAAAGCTTCAAAACCTCATGCCTCTGTTGTTGAGGTGCGCACTCTCCCTCTCTTTACGCCTACGCGCGCGTGTGCGTGTGCATGTGTCTGCCTTCTTGGAGGGTTTCGCGCTACTTCCCTCCCCCCTCGTGTCCCGACTACCGCACTGCCTCCGGACCTCACATCGCTACCGCGTTCTCTACCTCTGTTGTTTCTTCGACGGTTTCGAATCATCGCCGCTCTCCCTCTCCCTCTTTGCATGCCTCCTCATCTCTCCCCCCTCTCTCTTTTGATGTTGTGCTCGTCAGCTTTGCTTGCTCACTCTTTTTTCTACTGCGTTACACTTCCTCTCCTTCTTGATCGCTTTTCGTCTTACCCGTTGCTTCTTCCTCCCCCCTCCTCCTCCTTCTACCCGATCTTGGCAATTGCCGCCCTCTCTCTTGTGTGCGTGTGTGTTTGTTTGTGTGTTTTATTGTTTGAAAAAAGGACTCCGTGTGCTCGTAACGGTTTGTTGCTCGTTGCTTCTGGAAGACAGCAATTGGGGTCATAATGAACTTTTCTTCGCTTCGAAACAGTCAAGAGACTGGGGTGGGGTGGGAGGACAAAGGGGGGGGGGGAGAGGCTGCAGCAAACCAAAGCAGCAGGGGCTTCGTGAGCGATTCAAAGCGGCGCGGCGCATTGTGTGTGTGTGTGCGTGTGTGCTGCGCATTGGTCGCCGACGTCTCGTCGTGTGATGAACCCTATCAAGAACGAGGGTGGTTTGCACTCTCTCATCGACTGCAATGTGTTTCTATTTCATGAGAGATCCACGAGGTGGGTGGGGGTAGAGGGTTCGCATACGCGTAACTTCTCCTCCCCCGCTTCCCCCCTCTCTTCATCTCTGCCTGTTTGGCGCCGCAGTTTTACGTTGGGGTGCGCTTTTGCTTGCTGGGTCCTCTCTATGGTCATTTTATTCTTCCAGCTGTGATGCACTCGCACACACACACAGTGTTTGTTTTGCGTCTTCCCTTTTCGTTTCTTCTTCCTCACCTCGTCCCTCTTTCGTGATGCTCTCGCTGCGCATTTCGCTTGCTTTTTCTCTCTCTCTCTCTGTTCCCCTTTCCTCTCCCACGTGCGCCAGTCAGGGGCGTGTGTACGTGTGTTTGCCGAAGAATAGCGGCTGTGGCTCGCCGTAAGAGATGGGACTGTGGCGCCATGTTGCACTGTCGTCTTCACGTTTGTCTCGTTGTGTATGTCGTCTTGTATTGTCTGCAGCGGCGCTGTTTTTCCGTCTTGTTGAAAATCTCCCACCCTTTCTGGCCCTCCCTCCTTCCTCCGCTTTCTGCTCTCTCATTGGTGTGAAGAAGAAGAGCACCACGCACATGGTCACGTGTGCACACCACATTGTGGACACTTGAGAGCGACGTGGAGCCTTGCAAGTAGCGCTGGCGCTGGAGATGATTTTGTATGCTCATATGATGGGATACTAGCGCGCACGAGCACCAGTCAACGTACACAGTTCGCCTGGCACGCAATCCGCTTTGCTGGACACGCGTTCAGAGGCTGCCTTGATACTGCCTTGTGGTTCCCAAGGCGCAGAAAAGCGTGCTTCGGCGCTTTCTCTTAAATTCTTTGTTGTACTGTCATTTTTTCCGCCCCACTTCTCGAAGACGCGGTCTGTCATCAAGCGCGGCTTTTGCTCTGGCAGCGTGACTCACGAGCAGAGAGAGGTGCGCAGAGGAAATGAATATGCACCTTTGAGACCGAGTCAAGCATGCATTTCCTGCTGAGTTCTCCTCGACTCTTTCGTTGTTTCTGTTCTGTTGCGGTGTTTCCCTTTTCGACTCTTCCGATCCACCCCTTCTTTCCCCCTTCCGCAACAGTTCTCTCTTCTTCACCCCCCCCCCCCCCCACACACACACACAATGAACCCAAACTGCTTTCCGATTCCGAGCGTAGGTGAGTGCGGGTGAGTGAGAGGCGGCGGGCAGTGGAAGTTGCAAGGGGAGGGGGACCAGGTGAGGAAAACTGTACTCAGCTAATTCGAGGGACCTCAAGTAAAACAGTAAGATGTGCACACGACGACCGCACTACTACCTCAATTTGAATCAGCACAAGGACTCCTCAAGAGTGCAGCAACCGTTGAGGCAGTGCTCGCCACTGGGCTCCTCCTACGTAGTCATCTTTCCGCTCTCAGCTCCACTGTCTTTCGGCAATGGAGGGACAGAAGGGGATAGCGTGATGACGCACGAATGAAAAGCAGGCGAGGAGGAGCGGCAGGGGTGATCTTGTACGCTGCCCGTTTGCGCGTGGGGCCTGCGCCGCGGTGTATTTTTTTATGCGTATTTTCCGTTGTTTCATCATTGATTTTTTACTGTGCCTTGCAAGGCTCTGAAGGAAGCACTTTTCCTTTAATTTTTTTTTGGTTGTCCCTGCTGTTGTTGTTTATTCAGTTGCTGCGCCTGCGCATTCCTCTCTGCGCCTCTGGGCAACCTTTTCAGCATCTCTTGAGGAAACGTAACAGCAGTCCTTTGTGTTCGTTCTCGCTCGCTGCCACCCCCCCACCATTATCCTTTTTGACGCACAACACCATTTACCCCAAGAACTAAATCGAAGAAAATGAATCGCACCGGAGTCACTTGTTTCACCTCTTTCTTTGGTTATTTTTTTTTTCTGCCCTCCGATTGCACAAAGGTGCCACCTGTGCGCAATGTCTCTCTTCATGGCTTCTTTTTCTTTTTTTTTTCTCTCTTGGCTCGGCGCGCGCACACACATGCTGTCACCGGTGACACGTCATTGGAGCTTACCTTTTGTGATTTCTATCTTCGACTTTCTGTGCGTGTTTTTTCTCGGTCCCTTTTCGGGTATTCTCTTCTCCCGCTCACTCTCCCGACCCGTCTGCGTGGATGGCACACGCGTGTGGGGATGTGTGTCATTCAAGAGTTGGGGAAGAGGCGAGTAGACGCACAGATGACGGACACAATAACGACCCAGAAAGAAGAGGTGTGAAAGCAGAAAAGGTAGTTCTCACCGAGATGTAGCCTTGTTTATACGCTGCCGCTTCTCTTTTTTTTTTTTTGAGGGGGGGGTAGGGGGAGGAGGTTGTACTTGTGTGTTTGCCTTACCGAGGGGCGCTGGGCGTAATCCAGTTTACTTTGGCTATCGTAAATGTCGCTTACTCGGCCTCATGTCCCCCCCCCTTCAGGCGTTTTTTTTTTTACTTCCCTCCACTCGCCGATGTATCTCAACTGCGTTATTCCTCAGATCCGTGCGCTCGTTCTCTTTCCTTCTGTATACCCTTTCTACCGCACCTTCGTCTTCCGCACTTGTATTGGTGTTGTTTTTCGTTTCTTTCCTTACTTTCGCTTTTTACTGCTGCCCTGGTATGCTGCCAGAGTTGCCTCGGCGTACTTCTGCTCAGCAGTAGTAGCACGTGTTTTAGGGCGCGCGAAAACTTCTCATTGCACACAAACTTGTGCGCATCTTTTAGTGTGCTTCTGCCACAGTTCCGTTCACTTGACTGTCGTTGAGCTTTAGTACTGGTGCTCCCTGATCGCACTGTGCGCTTTTCGGTGATGTGTTTATCCTTTCTTTCGGTGCTGCGGTTTTTACTTGCTGGTTGCTGTTGTTCTGTTCGTCTTCCTCGCTTATATGCCTTCTAGTAGAAAAGAAAAAAGGAAAGCGACGCAAGCCAGTGTGAGTATGGAGTACATGTATGCGTGGGCACATGTGGGCATATGTGGGCCTTGTGCACATGTCCCTGTGTCTTCTCTCGAGGCTTGCCGAGGTCCACGTTCGATAGTGTATCCTTTTTTGCTTCGCCTTACTCTGCTGGTCTCTCTTTTTGTACCCACGTGCGTTTCATTGTCTGTGGTGATTCCTTCTTCTCCCCTCACACAGGACTGACTCACACACGAAGTGGCCCCCGCCATCCTCTTCACAGGACCCTTTCGCTATGTGTCTGCATGTGTGTGTGTGTGTGTGTGTGTGGGTGCAGCTGAGCGCCTAAACACTTGTGTGCAAAATCTAGTAGAGACAGTTTAGCGAATGAAGCAGAGCGAAGGGCAGACGACACATACACACACGCAACTGCCACTCACGGTTTCTCTTGTCACAAGAGAGGAACAAGAAGAGCCAAAGAAAATAATTTATGTGCGTGCCCTCGTAAGATACACTCATGACGTGCATGAACAGAAAACCATAGCAGTGACACGAATACACACACACACACACATGCAGAGACAGACAGAATCGCCCTCCCCCTTTTGTATGCCTGATGTGCAGATTTTCTGTTTTTTTTTTTTTTTTTTTTTTTTTGTTCCTGACCTTCCTCTTCCCCCTCCTCGCCAAAAGGCCCCCGATTGCGCCATCATCATGTTTGCTCTCTTTTCTCGTTTTCTCCCTCAAGTCTTCAGTGGTCTCCGTTGGCCCGCTCAAGCTCCCCCACACACTTTTGCTTGCCGTAAGACTACTATCTGAATGGCGAACTTGCGTCTCCACAGACGGAGGCACGTTTGCTGCCGTTTTCTCGTGACTGCACCACCGGCGTTGTCTCGCTCTCTCCCTTCTAGTCTCTCTGCGCTTCTGTGCGTTACGTCAAGCCAAAGACACACCCAAACACCAAAGAAGAGGCAGAGGGCGAGAAGTTGTAGGGGAATGGGCAGCGACATCACAAGCAAGGAAGGTGGTGCCTCACGAAGACTCTATTTTTTTTTTTTTGAGTGCTGCTTCGACGCAGAAAGCTGAACTTCTTGTGCTTACCACCGAATCTCCCAGTCCATCACACCACTTTCGTATTTGTCTTCGCGTTCCTGTGAGTGAGTGAGTGTCCGTCTGTCTCTCTCTCTGTGTGTGTGTCTTTGACGCTTCTCCTGCATTAACCGGCTCTGTTTTCCTCTGATTTGTGCCACTCTAAAGCGTGCAACAAGACGATAAATTATTCAGTGAACTATTTTTCTGTTGTGGCGCTCCGTGTTGCTGTGTGTTGTCGATGTTGTGTGTGGCATCTTCTCTCGTCCTTATTTCCCCTTGCTTTTCCATCTCTTTAGTTCTCTGTTATCTACTTTATGTTTTATTACCTTGTTGCTATCCTTCCCTTACTCTTCTCCCTCACCAGTACCACCACCACTTCTTTCTCTCGCACGCGTGTGTGTGTGTGTGTGTGTGTGTGTGTGTGCGCATGCTTAGTTGCGTTTCATATCACCTTTCACACCAGCGTTTGAATCTCGCTGTGTTTGATTTTCTATGTTGCACGTGTGCCTTCGCTTCCCTTCTTCCCTACCCTTCCCTCCACTCCCCCCCCGCCCCCACATAACTCTTTTTCTCTCCTCGGACCTACGTGCCCCATGTCTACGCGTGTTCGTCTCTTTTTTTGTGCTGTGCTACGTGATAAACTCATGTGAACGGTGTTGTCGTTTCTCTGGTGTTTCTTTGGGATTTCCTTCTCTCATCTTTTTCACTCTTCCGGCCCCCTCCACAGTGTCCCTCTCCACGTCGCTCTCATCCCGTTGGCAGCGCACTCCGCCATCCCTGACAGAGAGAGCGCGCGTGTTTGCGTGTATTCCTCCATTTGCCCACTTCTCCCCCCAATACGCAAAAGGCAGCGGAGGCGCTTTCCTTCGGCTGTGACGGTGTCTGCGTGCGTCTTTTACTGCGGCGCGGCGTGTCCGTTGAATCCTCACTTTTCGCTTCCATCTCGTTTTCGCGTGCCGCAACTTCTCGGGTACGACTTTTGGTGCGTGCGCTTCGTATTGGGGTGCGCAGGCATGCCATTTTCTCTCTTTGCGTATGCCATCCTTGGCGGCTGCAGGCCACTCAGTGACCGCGCGCGTGTGTGTGCGTGCTTTGGCGTTAAATGTGTGCAAAGTTGGAAAGCAAATAACTGCCGGTGAGCTTTTTACTTGAAAAACGACGCGTGGCGCACCGCTACTTGAGGATAAGCGGAAGAATGCCAAAGAAGCAAAAAAGACAAGAACAGCAGAAAGACTCACTCGATCTGCGAACCGTCTGCATGACCACGCTGGTAGTGTTATCGGCCGCTCTATCGCTGGAAAACAAGAGGGGAATGACGGCACACAAAAACTCGCACAAACTCTATCGGCCAAGAGAATAGCGTGAACTCTCACTTCTGCAGGTTTGTCTGTGTTTCTTGTGAGAAGCGTTTATCGAAGCAAGAGTGAGAGCCAATTCTATGCAAACGCCGCTTTACTTTGTGTGCGTGTGTGTACTCTTCTTGGCACACGTGCACCAAGCGCAGGTTTCTCCCAATCCCCTTTATACACTTCGCACTCTCTTATACGCTCCCTCTTTTCCCTCGTTCTCTGCGGCAATGTGTTGCATCCCCTCACCTCCAGAACCATAAAAGCGCCCTAGTTACGCACCGTATCTAACGGGCATTGCTCATCCATCCGCAGAAGCACACACGACGGACATCACGAGGTGGACATCGTAAAGTTAGAGTTGAAAGAACACCAAGACTCGCAGACAATGGAAAAGTCTCAGGTGACGGAGCTTATTCAGCGTTGGCGCGTGCTGAAGGGGAGCTTAACAGAGAAAGGAAGTGAGCTAGAGACCGTACGCAAGTCCCTCCAGGTGCTCGAAGGCGAGCACGCCAGGATGGTGCAGCAGTGGGACCTCGAGAAGGAAACGATCCGAAACACGAGCAGCGCCATCGAAGCGCAGGTGGCGAGCAAAAAGGACGAGCTGCAGCGCATCAGGCTGGAGACCCAGGAGCTGCGCCGCAAAGTTGAAGAGCGCCGCCGGCGCAACGAGGAGCACCAGCTCGTGTTGAGCAAGCGGAAGCACATGGTGGACGCTCGCGTAGAGGAGGCTGAAGCGAAGGATGCGGCAGTGCGGGAGCGCCTGACTACGTTTCACCGCTCTCGTGACGAGGCCCGCGAGCAGCTGGTGGCCGCCATCAAGAAGCATCAGGCCGCAATTCCGCAAGAGCAGGCGGCGCACGCGGACAAGGTGTTGCAGCTCAAGAGCCGTATCGCAGAAACTCTGGCCACTATTGAAGCGGAGGCTAAGTCATGGGCTCTTGAGCAGGCGATGAAGGAGTGGAACGAGAAGTCGAGCGCACGCAAGCATATTTTAGACGAGGTGACAGCAGCAGAGGAGGGCAAAGACGCCTGGGCAGAACTGCTTCACGAGGCAAGCAGCATTCATATTCAAGATAACTTGAAGACACTCGCTGAGCTGCGCGCCATGGTCTCTGCATAAACCGGATAAACCCGCAGAACAAAGCTCATCCTTCTCTCCGCCGCGCCTCTCCATTCCCTTCCCTCTCTCGATCTTTTTTCGGTTCTTGTTTCTCTGCTCTCTCTCTCTCTTGATGGTGCTGATTCTTCTTGTAGCCAACGCAGCCTTTTGCGGTTCCCCTTCGTCACTGGATGAGGTTTCAGTTAGCCCCCCCACCCCGCCTCCCTCTCCCCTTAATTGCCACTGTCTGCCCCTTGACATAGACTTACAGAGGCTTCGTCTTCTATTGTTGCCTTTTTGCGTGTCTTTGGAATGTACTGCTCGTTCCCCTTGTCCTTTCCACGTAGAACGGGTGTCACTGCCACACTGCTGGCCTTTTTCCCACCTCCCCCCTTGCTTAGATGCACACGCAACACGGCTCTCCGATACGATTATGACCACACCAGCACCCTTTACGACGGTAGCCACCTTCTTAGATTCTCTTTTTGTTTCGTTTCTTCTATCGGAGTTACACAAGGAGAGCGAGCAATGCAACAGAAAATGATAAACGTCTCCAGACTTGTGGAGTGTGGTGTGGCGACACGTCTGTCTTTTTTCCATCGTCTCAGCACGACGAAGTCGTGCGGGCGAGGGATGTGTCTTAAGAACACCGCTGATGATCATTCAAATTCATGAGGGTTTGTGGGGGGGGGGGAGGGGAGGGGAGGGGAGCTGCGCTGTGACGCTGTCAGACGCTCACTCGCTGACTACCCCCAAAAGAAGGACGGGTCGTGGTTATCGCGTGTTCTCGATGGATGTTTCAGAAGGCTTCTCTTGCTCCGTGGCAGCTCACTCGTTTAGTCTTACCTCTACCCCCCCCCCCCCTCCCGCCACCACTTTTCCTTTCCCTATCTGTCCTGCGCTGAGCTCTGCGGGTTCGAACTGGCCGATAGACAAGGGCAGCACCAGTGCAGCGCTCTACATTCATCCCTCTCGCCCCACTCTCTCTTAGTGCCCCACACTCCCCCCCGCTCTGTCCTTACCGCGGGTTGCCCTCAGAGAACCCAAAGAGAGTCTTCGTTGGGGAGGCCTGCACTCTTGTTTCTCCCCATGGTGACCTTCATTTGTATTCGCAGTCTCCCTGCCACGTACAGCGCAGAAAAACTGCTTCGATTGTGCGCCTGCTTCGGCGAAGTCGCCGCTTTCTCCCCGGTTGACGAGAAGAATGGGGCTGACGGGGGCGCATCCGCTACAGCAAACGTTGCCTTTGAAGAGAAGAACGATGCATTAGAGGCCGCGGCGAACATGGAAGGAATGGCGTTTGAGGGCGCCTTTCTGCGTGTGTTTGTGCGACACGAGTGACGTGAAGTGTGGAGAGATCGTCATTCTGGCAGAGCAGCCGATGGTCATAGGCGAAGGCAGTGTTTGCCACCCCTTTGCACGACTGGCGAAGCAACTCGCCGCTCCGGTTGCATGGTACGAGTAACGTACAGGGGCGCTCTCGAAAAAAAAACTTACGTATGCTGCTAACGGCAAGTTGAGCGAGAAGAATACACTGATGTACGTGACGCACATGGTTCTCTACGGCGTTTCCCCACATGCTGAAGTCGGTGAAGCTGAGTGCTTCATTTCCCCTTCCCCCTTCTCTGTCCCTCTTAGAATTGACTCCCCGCTCTGTTTGGGGGGGGGGTGAGATTTGGCAGCGATGAATATCATGGCGCGAGGAACGAGTGTACGCACACGGTCACTTTGAAGGCATGCTGTTTTCCTACCCTGATGCGCCTGAGCGAGCTAAAGTCTTTTCTTCTTTGTTCCTCCTCGCCTTCCTCTCATATGTGTATCGGACATGCACATGCGCGTGCGTGTGCAGAAACTGATAAAGCATCAGCTGGCACACCTCTGCACACATCTTAAGCAGTTCAACTGCGCCTAAACACCACGTGCAGTTCACGTGAGAGAAGTCAGAAAACCGTCAAAAAAAAGTTGGACGCGGTCAAAGAAGTCACCGAGTGAACTCCCCCCCCCCTCATCACGACACATGAGAAAACAATGTCCCTCCAAGGTGCTCCGCAGGGCGAGTATATTGTCATCCTCGATGCGGGCTCACAGTACGGCAAGGTCATTGACCGCAAGGTACGTGAACTTCGTGTAGAGACTAAGATCCTGCCTCTCGACACTCCAGCCGAGAAGCTGTGCAACGATACAAAGCTGATGGGTGTCATCATCAGCGGTGGCCCCACTTCTGTGAAGGATGAGACGGCCCTGGCGTATGACAAAGCGATCTTTGCCATGAGGAAGCCGGTCCTCGGCATCTGTTATGGTATGCAGATGATGACGGGGTTGTATGGCGGTGAGGTTTGTCGAGGCAGGGTCCGCGAGGATGGTCAGGACAGCATTCAGATAGACACGTCGTCACCCATCTTTGCCGGCCTGGACTCAACTGAGACGGTACTCCTCACCCACGGCGACTCCATCACGGATACGGGGACCGAGCTGAAGGTTATTGCGCGTAGCTCCGCTGGCATCATCGCCGCTGTTCAGCACCAGTCCCTGCCACTGTTTGGCGTTCAGTTCCATCCTGAGGTCGGGCTCACGGTGTCGGGCGAGACAATCTTCAAGAACTTTTTGAAGCTATGCGGGTGCAAATTCTCCTTTACGATGGAGGACCGAGAGGCGGTGGCGCTGCGTCTTATTCGTGAGCGCACCAGCAATGGCCAGAAGGTGCTCTGCCTGGCCTCCGGCGGCGTCGACAGCACCGTGTGTGCCATGCTGCTCCTGAAGGCCCTGGGTCCCGAGCGAGTTGTGTGCATCCACATCGACCATGGCTTCATGCGACTGCACGAGAGCGCGCAGGTGGTGGAGGCGCTGAACGCCGCAGGGGTGCGCGTGCACCTTGTCAAGGCGCAGGACGACTTTGCAACGGCCTCGACGGTGATGACCGCAAAGAGGGGTCGTGCGGCGTACACAACCAACAAACTATGTGAAACCACAGACCCGGAGGAAAAGCGAAACATTATTGGCAACACATTTATGTCCGTGTGCGACCGAGTTGTCAAGGAGCTGCAGCTGGATGTGGAGAATTTACTGCTTGCACAGGGTACCCTTCGTCCAGATCTCATCGAGTCTGGCTCTAAGTACGCCAGCGCCAACGCAGATGCTATCAAGACGCACCACAACGACACCGCAGTTGTGCGAGTGCTGCGCGACGCCGGCCGCATCATCGAGCCTCTCTGTGACTATCACAAGGATGAGGTGCGCGATCTCGGGCTGCGTCTCGGGATTTCACGCCACCTCATAGAGCGTCAGCCCTTTCCGGGGCCTGGTCTCGCTATCCGCACTCTGTGCACTGATGGGACACCGTTTCGCGACGCAAACTTTGCAGACACGGAGGCGACGGTGAAGCGTCTGTGCATGGGCGACGACGCATCCTTCGCTGAGGTCGCCGCCTTCGTGCAGTCGGTCGCACTGTCCGCCTGCATCCTGCCGGTGCGCACTGTTGGGGTGCAGGGTGACGGACGCACCTACGCCTATGCCTCCGCCCTCTCTATGCAGACGTTCCCGACGACCGAGCAGTGGCTCGCACTGATGCAGCTAGCAAAAGCGATACCCAAGACGGCGCACGCTGTCAACCGCGTGGTGTTCATGTTTGGTCCACCGCAGTCCGAGTCGCCAAGCAGCGTCACACGGACGTATTTGACGACAGACGTACTCGACAAAATTCGCGTAGCCGATGACAAGGTGAACGGCATTCTCATGAAGCACCAACTCGTGCGCTCGCTGAGCCAGGTGCCCATCGTCCTAATCCCCGTCGGCTTCGACAAGGCCGGCTGCTACAGCGTGATAGTGCGCACGTTCTTGACGAACGACTTCATGACAGGAATCCCTGCCACACCGGGTTCCGCCTTCATGCCGCTGACCGTGCTTGAGGAAATCGTCAGTGAATTAGAAAAGCTCGAGTTTGTCTCTCGGGTGATGTATGACCTTACCGCCAAGCCTCCCGGCACTACTGAGTGGGAGTAGTGAGTAACAAAAAGGTGACGGGGAGCGACATGGTGGAGAGAAGAAGGGCGACTATGTGTTAGCGGTTTTCTATGCCAAGTGCTGGTCTTCTGAACCCACTCTTGCTCCTCCTCCGTTGCCGTCGACGCGTTATGCGCAACCGTACCGAATCATCTGTAGGAATGTAAATAAATGAGGGACACTGAAGAAGGGTGTAATGACGACATCGATTATTTTTTTTTTGAGTCTCTCATCTACTTCCCCTCGCTTATTGATTTCTCCTTGGTGTGTATGTGTGTGTGTGTGTGTGTGTGAGTGTGGAGTGCCTCTCTCTGCAACGATTGTAGGCAAGATGCCCGCATCACGCCTTCTGACAAGATTAAGAGGAGACAGTCGGCACATAAGTGTTTCGCTGGAATGGTCCTACGATGGACGCCGCAGCCGCTAAATATGGAAAGACAAAGCCCCAAAGAGACGAAAGGGAGGTGTCGAGACGTAACCGACGGCGCACGAGAACTTCCGGCTGCTTTGTGGCTCATCAACACAGCTGCGCCTACGCACGTGCTGCGTGCTTCTCTCTCTCCTGGATATGCATGTGCCAATGGTTTATTTCTTGAGGGTTCGAAGTGGGATAGCCATCCCGCCCCTCACTCCACCCTCGCAGTGCGATGGCCGGTAGACTGGGGTCTTAACAACGAAATGGGGGGTATTCTCTTTCCCGCCACTGTTCTCGTTGCCCTTCTCCTGTGTTCTATACTTCCGTTCTGCCTACTACTACCGCCACTTCCACTACTACCACTACTACCCCCCCCCTACATCCACACACGTGCACATGCATGTGTGCGCACCACCACGACCACCGCTACTCTTCCCCCTTCCACTCAACCCATCCACTTCATGACAGCTCTTCGGGGTTTTCCCTCCTTTCTCCCCCTTTCTTCGATTCTTCTCTTATTTCGCTTAGTTTACCGACTCCCTCTCACATTAATACGTCACCAACGTACATCCTCTCTGCGTAGCACAGCCCTCTGCACGACTGTATATCTTTTCTCCCCCTCCCCTTCGCTTTTCTGGTCTCGCTTGTTTTTCGCTTTGGCTCCTGTTGTTACCTGTTTTTTGCTCTCTCACTCTCCATTTTTATTTTTTCTGTTCCCATTTTTTTATGTCGCATTTTTTCTTGGTGCGTCTGTGCGAGTGTACTGTGTAGCCTCCCTCCTCCTCCTCCCCTCCCCCACCCATCTACTCTGTCCTCGCTCTCTCGCTCCCTCTTTTACTATTTCGCCCACAGCAACGCCCCTTCTCCCCGCCTTCTCCACACAAACCTCCGCTGTGCTTTCTTGTTACGCATTTTCGCCTGCTTCTCTGCGCGACTGCGTAAGCGTCTTTGTGTGTAAGAGTACACATCACTTTTTCCTTTGCTCTCCCCCCGTCTCTCTCGCTCTCATTTCCACACTTTTTGTCTCACTTCATTATCGCACGGTTACTGTGTTGGTGTGCTCTCAGTCGTTTGGTTCCTCGTCTTTGCGCTTTTCTTTGTTTTTCTTTTTTTTTGTCTTCCGTGCTGCGCTGTGCGTTCTGCGTGTCGGATTGTCCTCTCCTCCCCAACTTTTCCCTGCTCTTTTGACTCACCTGTACATCAGAAGCTCACCGTTTTTCTTTTTGTTGTTGTTTGCTTTTATTCGTCCCTTTTCCCCTTCTCCTCTTCCCTCATCGCTTCTCGTTTCGCTTTGGTCGTTCGGTTGTTTGATGGTTTGTTGTTGCAGGTTTCTCCGTTCGTGTTGGTTTAACGTCTTGCGCGCGTCGGTCCCGCCTTTTTCTGTCGACAGCCTGTCGCACGGTAGGGAAAAAAACTTCCCCTCTCCTCAAAAGGTAAACCAATCGAAATAACTCCCCTGCCCAAAATAAATAAAAAACAAAAAGGGAAGAAAACAACAACAACATAGGATACTCTCATCTGCTGGAGTTCTTCTTCCACACCTTACATACCTCCTGTTCGTCTGTTTTGTGTTTGTGACGGGCGCCACCTGTGTGTGTGTTGTGCGTTGGTGCGTCACAGATTATCGGTATCTTGTCTCTTTGTTCTTCGCCCCTGTCGATCTCGCCGTAGTGGCCTCTCACGTTGGCGCCTGACTTTTTTTCCCCTTTTATAGTCCCCCCCCCCATCCACCTGCTTTCTCTTTCGCTTCCTCTTTCTTCGGCCTATTCTGGGCTGTCGTTACGCCTGTTGCGTTGTCTATTTCGTATAGAAGTGCCTTTTTTTCTGCCGGTATTACTCGGAGTTACAACCTCCCAGTGCCTTCTTCTCTTCCTTATTCACCATCAACTTACACACACACACACACGCACACACACAGACGCACTTGTTCTCTTTCGCCTACGTGTCCTCTCTCTCTCTTTTCGCTTCTTTTTATCTCCTCCCTCCACCCCTGTCAGGCCCCGCTTTCATTTATTTACAAGTCGAAAAAAAAAAACACAGAGCCTCGGTGGTGTGTCATTTTGTGCGCGCACATCGGTTTCAAAGCTGCTCTTGCTATCCAAGACCCCCTCGTGTTTTTTAAATCCCTCCCTTCTTCAACCTTCTTGGCCCCCTCTCCTCATTCCATCTTTTCTCTCCTCAGCACCTTTTTCCATTACGTGTTCCAGGAGAGTAGATCAAAGGAAAAACAGGAGGAACATCAAGCAGCACAGGCTTCGTCCGTAACTCTACATTTCTGCCTGTCAGTTGTAAGTTGTGACATACGCCAAACAATCAGCCGCCATCACACCCACTCCCTCTCTCACCCTCGCTTCTTTCGCTTCTTTCTTTCTTCACTTTCTTCGTTGTTAGTGTTATTACCACGTCCACGCGCACCACCGAGTCAAACTATTTCTCCAGTTTTTCTCTTCCTTCCGACGTTCTGTGAGAAAGTACGCTAGTGTCGAGCGCCACCACCTCTCTGCTCCCTGTGCCATCGCATTTCTGCTTGTTTTTTTTTTTTTCTTTTCGTTCAAGCGGTCGAAACGCGCTCTCTCTCCCCCTCCCCTCTTTTCAAGTTCTCTGTTCTTCTCACGCCCCTCTCTTCTTTGATCACCCTCAGAGCATATCCATTTCTTCGTATCCTACGCTTGCTTTTACCGCCTCTTCCTCCCACCCCACACCCTGTCTAGTGTGTCTCTCTCTGTGTGTGTGTGTCTGTGTGGATACTTCCGCTCACCCCATTTTCTTCTGTTTCCTGACTTGCACATTTGCACCACCCATGTGCGACTCTCTGTTGGTTGCCCAAACCAGCGGCATGCCGCTGGTGAACACCGGCGGAAAGAAGCAGGAAGTCACGACTCACATCACCAGTAGCCGTTTCACCGTGTCGTATGCCAGCCGCGCTGCCTCCTTGTCTTCGACAGTGCTGGTGGAACCATCGTACGCCCGGTCTGACATGGCACTGCAGAAGGCAGTGGTCGAGGTGCAAAAGAAAGCGGAGTTGACGGCCTTTATTGCCAAGCATGAGAAGGCCTGCACTATCTCCGAGGCAGACCGCCGCCTTAGCATCATCATGCTCTTGAACAGCGCAGCGCAGCGCGACATTGACAAGGGCATCCAGGCAGGTTACCCGAAGCAGGTAGTGAATTTCATGCACCAGACCTGGGTCGCCTTCATTCAGCAGGCGAAGGACTTCTACAAAGCAGACGCAGACGAGCCTTTCACGATGGAGCTCAGCCACAACGCCTTGGAGAACACTTCGTCCATTGGCATTTGGTTCATTGGCCCGCAAATCTCGCTGCCGCTCCGCCGTTACTCGGTGCAGGTAGTCGGTGCTGATGGCACGCTGCAGGACATCATCGCTGTGGGTCTGCTGAGTTTCACGTACTCTACATACGTGATGCACCTCCGCTCAATGTCGCAGCAGCGCGTTCTCGAGGGGCTAACCCGCATGCAAGAGCAGCTCGGCACTGATTCACTCTTTCTCCCGCAACTCCTCGTAGCCCCTTCGTAGACAAGAAGAGCAGCGAAGTCCACTCTTTGTCTCTGCTGTTCTCTTCTTTGCGTCACACAAGAAGCGAGAGAAAACAAAACAGACCACAAGGTAAAAGCTTATCTCCGTCTCTCTCTCTCTCTCTTGTATGACGCCACGGTCGACATGTGTCCACTTCACTCGCACCCGCGAGAAATACATCAAGCTGTAGGGGCTCTGTGGACAGAAAAAAAGCACAGCTCATCGCATATGTACTTGTTTACGTGGGCGTAAGTGTGTGTGTGTGTGTGTGTGTGTGTGTGTGTGGGGGAAGGGGGGTCGGCAGTCCGTTTCGTCAGACCGCTTTTATGTGAAGCGACGATATCCACGATCCAGCCCCACTGATACGAACCAACCGTATTCCTGTTCGAAAACGAAGAAAAAGATTTCTGAGCAGATTAGTGTGCAGCCGCCTCCCTATCTCGCCCATTTAACAGCATGCAGTGTGTGTGTGTACTCATAGCAGCAGATGTGTGTATATCCAAACCCGACACATCTTCTTTTTTTCTGTCTCAGTGACCTTGTAGCATCCTCGCATTCGCCGCGCACTTCGCTTTGCAGCGTGCTGCTCTGTTCTCTTATGTGGCTTTCCCGCCTCAGTTGCCACCGGTGTGTGTGAACGGTGCATGTGCTCATCGACTTCTCGTCTGAGCCCCTCCCTCTCGCTTCACTTTTCCTCCCCCCCGTTAAGTATTCGCTGACACAACCAAATACCGCCAACAACATTTTTGCACGAGTTTCGTTGTACTTTTAATATGTTGTTGTTTTTGTTTGCCTGTGAACACTTTTTTCTCTGCGAGTACGTCTTTGCTCTGGGCTTCACGCACACGCCTGCGTACCAAGCACACCAGCATCCTCTACAGACAGAGAGACGTTTTTTTTTCCTCCTATCTTCTTCGCTTTTTCCCCTGGGCCTGTCTTCTCAGCATACACTGAAGTATCCAAAAAAAAAAAAAATGTGTGTCTTTGCTTGCGTCTGTGTCCTTGTTTGCCCTATTCATCTCTCTTTTTGTTTCTACACGGACTACGTGTCTTGTGTGCTTTGGCACTCAGTGAGGGCCTGATACAACCAAACGCCTTTTTATCTTTTTCTGCGTGCGCGTGTGGATATGTGCGCGCCCCTGTCTCGACTTCATTCTTCGCTACCTTTTGCATGCCCTCTCGCTCGTGACATCGTTCTCTTTACCTCTCTTTTCATCTCTGTCCCCCCCCATGTGTGTGTGTGTGTGTGTGTAAATGTATAGAGTAGGTGCGTGCATGACTGCTGCTTTGGGGGGAGCGGTACTGTTTTCCCTTCTCCCCTCCTTTGATTCATGAGTTGTGCTCTTCCTACTGCCACTTTGTTTTTGCTTGTTTGTTATTTCCCTTAATGCTTTTCGCTCTGTTTTTCTCAATTTCACTGTTACTCTCCTTCACGCTCCCTTTGCTCTTCTCCTCTCTCTATCCCCGGGCGCGAGCACGTCGCTCTACCAGAGCAGCGTGAACACGCGCATGCAAGTGACGGGGGCGTGAGAGGCGGAAAAAAAAAGAAATAAAAGAGACCGAATTGCATTATTCGTGCCTTCTCGTTTCTTCTTTCACGTATTGTGTGTGCTTGTTTCACTTCTATTCGTTTGCTCTTCGTTTGCCTCCCTCTTGTGGGTTGTTGTTTGCTCTGCCGTGACGTGAAAGACACTGCGGCCTCATCATGTGCGCCAACGTCTACGGCGGATGGATTTTTTTTGTGTTTGGGTGGCTGCGTTGCTTCAGTGTCTTGGAGTGGGGATGACACATACAAAGAGAAGCAGAAGTGTATATATACATACATATATATATATATATATATACATACATCTATATCTATATCTATATCTATATCTATATCTATATCTATCTATATATATCTACACAGATATACAGAAACGTGCCGAAATCGTTTGCCCATGAGCGCAACGATTTGCATGTGAATCTGTACGAGGTTATTTCATGTGTGCCTGAACATGTGTGTGTGTGTGTGTCTGCTAGTTTCGCCCTTTTCTCCCTTTCCCCTTTTATTTGTTACTCACTTGTAGGCCAGGCGAGAGTGTACGGACACGCCAATCTATGGACAGGGCAGACAGTGTAAAAACAACACAAGGAAAACGAAGACGCCAAAGCGCTTCATGGAGTTTCTCTTTCCTTTCCCTCCACCCTCGGGCGAGATCAGCATCGCAGACAGACAGAAGAAAGCTGATAGAACACTAAAATACGCACACACACACACACACAGGGCAACCAAATGCACCCCTGGTTTTCCAGCAAGCGTACGCCATTGTTGGGTGCATGGTGCGCTAAACAAGAAGAGGGACCAAGGAATAGAGAGTAATTGCACGCCATGCGTAGTCACCTCAACGTTTCGAGGAGGTTATGTTAGACTTGTCCCTCTCTTCGCGACTGCTGTTTTTCGCTTACCTCTTGTGTTTGTGGTCGCTTGCGCTGGTGAGTAGATGATGCTTGCTTGCTTGGGCTCACTACCTTTCCTTTTATTATTACCACTATCACTACTTCAGCAATCTCATTGCCTTCTTATGTGGCGGCGGGGACAGGTGGCTTCCATCCTTCCCCCCTCTTACCAACGTTGTGAGTCGCTCCTTCTCTGAGATTGGTCTCCTATATGTTTTGTTCTCGTTTTATGCTGTTTGTCGGTGTTTCTCCATCAAAAATGTCATTTTCTGTTTTTCTTTTCGTGATACTCTACAACGGCTAGCGAACATCGTTTTTTTTTTCTTTTCTCTCCCTCATTGCCATCCACCCCACGCGCTTTCCAGCACCCGTCTCTACCTGTGGGTGCGCTTTTTTTTCTTTCTCTCCTCCTCCACCAGGTAAGCCTGCATATATGTATACGTATGCGTTCGATTCGCTTTTGTATATGCTAGTCTCGCTTCCTTTCCTTTTTGTTTTAGATTTTATTTTGCCATCAAAAGTGGCTCAAAATGTACCCCCCACTCTCCCTTCTTTGCCGCCCTTGTGTGCTTGCTTGTCCTACCGTCTTCTTATACTTTGCCCTTTTCCCTCCCTACGCTTACACATGTGTGTGGGTGTGGGTGCAACGCTTGGGTGTTTCTCTTTCTGTCTCCCTCCATGTGGCGAGTGGAGTGCGTGTGTGCGTGTTTTGTTTCGAGTTTGAGGGGTGCACCTGTGCGCTTTCTTGCTTGATCGTCTCAGCCGTTATGCGCTTACATTTTTGTTTGTCTTTGTGTGTAGGTGAGTGATACCCGCGTGTGTTGTTTTCCTTTTCTCATCTACTTTCTGCTTTGCGTTCACTGTGCTGACTTTCTCTTTGTGCCTCTTCTCCTCCTCCGTGCTCGATTGCCCTTCCTCTTCTCGCTCAAGATGTATCATATCTTTGCTTCTCCCCATTCACTCTTGTTGGGCTGCTTTCACGGACCCCTACTCCTGCCACCGTTCCCCTGTTACCGCAACTCTCCTCTTCCCTTTTCTGTGTTTTTAGCGGGGAGCTGTGCATATGTGTGTGGGTGCGTTTGTGTGTGTGTGTTGCCTGGTGCAGCTGTCTTGGCTTCTTCTCCCTATACGTGCGATCGGGAAAGCACTGGAGCGAAAAAAGTAATCAAAGAGGGGAGGGTGACGAAGCGGTACGCGAGACGCCACAACAAAGGCTAAAAAGTGTTTCACAGTGACACCAGATCAGTATCACCTTATTTGCATCACTACCAGCGGCTACGCCCTTCCTTAGGGAGGAGCCTCAGCACACGTCCGGAAAAAAACTCCTTTTCTTCTTCTTTTTTTTTTCTTGTAGCAGCCACAAACTGAATCGGCACGCCAGCAGAAGTGATGCACACTCGCTTTCTACGGCTCTCCTCTTCTTTCTCTTTTCCCATTTTCGCTTTTCTCTCCGGTACTTGTTTGTGTTTTGTCGTTTCTCGTCCCTCCCGACTCCCTCACCTCTTCGTTGCTAATTTCGGGGGTGAGACTCACCTGTCATGCAGATCTGCTCTTCTTCGCGAAGAGGAGGCTGCCCCGCAGTCGCTTTTTCCACCACGCACTTACCCACTTTCCTCCAGTGCTAACCACCCTGTCCTTTTATTCTTCTCTGTGTCTTTCCTATCCATTTCATTCTTTCCTCGCCCCCTCCTCCTCTTTCCCGTCGCGGTTGTTGTCTGAACTGACTGAGCTCCAAAGAAGTTGCCACTCACACACGACGTGCAGCACACGATGTGCTGGCTTGCAACAAGTGGCGCGAAAAGCCATAAAGCGGGACGAAAAGGATGATGGGGGTGTGAACTCAGAAGGCAAGGTAAGTACGACCAAGTGGAGGACGTGTTAGGGGGTATGAAGAAGACGCGACCACAACCGCGCCAATCTCTACGGGGTGTGTAGGTGCCTTCTCCTCCGGTTTTCTCTGCGTCCTTTACCACCTGAGTGTCACCTGCAACCCTCTTCTCATCCCCTCTCTTCATTGCTTCTTTATTTTCCATCCTATTTCTGTATATCGGCCTATCTGCACCTCGTCACACTCAGGTCTATCGCAGTCGCTGCTCCTCTATGTCTTTCTCCTCCCCCCTTCCGCACCCCTTTTCCTATATGCGCTTTCGACATCCACGTTCTCATATTCCAGATAGGTGCACGCGTTTGAGGTGCAGTACGGATGACGGCGCGCATGTGTGAGTGTGTGTCCTTCGCGTGCTGCCGCAGAGGTAATCTCACCACCACTAGCAAATCCGGTAGACTTTTGTTTTTGTGTACTTTCTCTTGGTTTTCCTCTGTGTCTTGTCGTCGTCGTCGGTCTGTCTCCGATGGTGCGTGAGGGCGTGAGTGGGAAAGTGCGGAGAGAAGCACAAAAAGTCAGAAGACCTTTTCATATGGAAGTGTGTGACTGTGTCCTGTGTGTTTCACCGAGGGGGTATACCCTCTCCAAATTCGGTCTTCGTCTTCCGCCTCTTTCTGTTACCTCTCTCTCTCTCTCCTCCAACGGGCGCTTTTCATCCCTCGACATAAGCAACTTTTTGGGGGGGCGTGTGTCGGCACTGCGCTCTCAGCAACTCTTCGGTTACTCATCCGCTTTGCTCGTTCCTGTGTGTATGTATGTGTGTAGCAACGCACGAAGGTGCTGCAGTAACGCACATACATTGAGAGGGACCTCACGTGCGCCACGGCTGGTGCTGCTGCCTCGACTTTGTTCTTCGCTTTTTTTTTTCCGCGCACGCTTCTCTTTTGCGTTTTTCGTCTTCCTCTTTTTGCTGTCTTTGTGTGTGCGTGTGTGCCTCTGATGTGCCTCTGATGTGCCACTTGTTCTTCGCTTTTTGTTCATGGTTCTGCGTTTGTTTACTACCATCGAGCTTTCAGTGTTGGCCTGTATTCTCAGTTCACTTTTTTGATCTCTCCATCCTACTGATACTAGCCCTAGCCTCTCCCCCTCCCCTTCCCAGTCCTCACCTTTTTTATCGCCCTTTCCTCAGACGCTTCTCCACACGTGGGGAAGTTGGCGTTGCACTGGCGTGAGAAGCGTCCCCTTCCCCGCTTCCCTGACCCTTTGTCTTTTCCCCTGTAACTCTTCTCCCATGTGCCTTCTCAGCCACATGTTGTTCACACGACAAGAAGCAGAAGCGAATAAGTTCGTCAGAAAAGAGAGTGACAGCGAGTGAGCCTCTCCGTGGCGGCTTTTCATGCTCTCAGACACACACACCCTCTCCAGCACGGGCAGTCTGAGATGCTCGCAGAATTACATCCCTTCCCGCCCATGCTCCTCTTCCTTCGTGCCTTCTCGCACGAGGGAGGGGGGAGCTGCCAGTAGAGCTGAATTAGGGAAGTATCAGGGTGGAGTGAAAGACGTCGACGAAGGCAAGAGCATCCAAAAGCGGTCTATGTACGCCAGACACTGCCTGTTTCTATGTTTGTTTGTGTGTGTTTTGGTTTTATCGAGGTATTCATGGGGGCTTTTTTTTTTTTGAAGGGGCTGTAATCCACGACGATGAGGCTCGCCGCGAACGATTCATGGGCCTCTTCTCCCTGTATGTATTACCGTGGTGCACTGAAGAGTATCACATGATGGCGAATCTTGCTCATCTTGTTCCCCTCTTTCCTCTTCCACAGCTCACAAGTGAGTTCAGCTCCATTCCACTGAAAAGTGAAAAGGAAAAAGTTGGCCTTGGCGGCGTGGTGTCGAGAGAGTTTATTGGCTACGCTTCCCTTGCGGGAGCCAACGCATGTACCCACCGCCACCTCTTCTCTCCGGTTCCCTCCTCTTCCCATGCACGCCCTATAGTGGTGAAGTTTGGTGGCCTCTTTTTCCCGTCTACGCTCTTTCTGCTGGGGCTGCCTCCAGCCGCGACGTCCACGTATATATGTCTGATGTGTGGTGGCTCGTTCTCCTTATCTTGCGAAGGACGTGAACCGATTTTACTACCTCGCCGGTGAGCTCAAGCTAGTCCTACTGGACCAGCCCTCATCCTGTCAGCCAGCGGGTGAGGTGTGATGAACAGTGAAGGGGTAAATGCCTCACTTTTGCAGCAGGCATCAGAAAGATAAGCAGGGCCTTCGTAAGAGCGGCATACACAAGTCAGTTTTTCTCGGTCTGGCGACGTCCAACACGTTTGCTAACATCACCCATAAGCATTTAGTGAACGGGACTGAATCCAGCTTCACGGTCGCCCTTTCCTCTTTGTCTCCCCCCGCTTTCCCTGACCTCGCTCTGGCGAGGGCCGGAAACACGCACCTCGCTGCTTCTTTGTGCCTCGCGTGCAGTGTTTGTTCCTGTGTTTCCTCGTTGTCCTTTTCCTCTTCGCGTTTCATCCCCTCAAGTGTCCGTGTGCGTGTGTGTGTGTGTGTGTGACTGGAAAACACGGAATGGTTAAACAGTGTCTATTAGATGCGGAGATAAACAGGGGCGAGGAATAACGTCACTCATACGAAAATAAAAAAAAAAAACAAAGGAACTGGAGAAAAGTTGACGTGTAGAGACGAGTACGTGTGCATGCATGCGTCAGTTCGTGTGTTCCCCTGCACGCACGTGTCCTTGTATGCGCTACGCGGTGTACGGCTCTTCTAAAAAAAAGAAGCAAGCGCTCGTGTACGGTACTTTTTCACCGTCGCTGTCGTTCAGGTGGACGCATTGCTTTTCGTTTTTTTTTTTTTTCCCTTTTGGTTGCCTTTTCTCTTACTGTGTTCTTCTTTGTTGGCGTCTATATCATCATCATCTTCGCTATTGACGCGCTTGTCTATAGTGTCCCGCTCTTCTCTTCCCTGAAATGCTCTTTTCCCCCCGTTTTGTTTATAACCCGCGAAGGGGCAGCAGCAAAGAGGTCGCCGCCGCTACTAGCCCTCTATACCCCTCACTTCTATTCCCCTGATAGGTGACCCAGAGAAGAGAAAGGAAATCGGAGAGAGAAGCTCGATGACGCAGAGCAGCAAACCAAAAACAAAAATATGGTGGGTGTCACTGCTGCAGGTCTCTCTCCACTTCTTACTCCTCTTGTGGTGGCTCGTCTTCTCCAGGTTTTCTTGCGTTGTCTTCATCTCCCATCAAGCGGCCGAGGGATTCTTGGTCGTCTCCGTGGCAGTGTGTTGTGACGCGTGCGGTTGATCGTCTCTCATACTTCCCCTCAGTACTGCACATTTTCTCTTCAGTTCGCCGCTGTCCTTTCTTTCTCCGTGTGTGTGTG